>NW_021146169.1:8141-10771 GCF_002837175.3 Physeter macrocephalus
CTTGGAGAGTGGGAAGAGTTTGCCCAAGATTAAGAGCTAGCAAATGGGGGAACTGGGGTTTGAACTCAGGCGAACTTCAGAGGTAACAGATTCACATGACAGAACATTACAAAAGGTACACAGGGGAATTCAATGAAAAGTCACCCTTTTCCCCACATTCCCCAGCCACACATTTCCCTCCTCAGAGACATCTGCTTTTGCCATGCTGTGGATCCTTCCAGAGAAATATTTATATCCCAACATGTATGTATCACAATTTATTGACTAATCTGTCTCACTGATTTGAAATGTCATTTTTATGGTATAATAGATTCTTATACGTATTTATATTACTCTTTTCAGAGCTGTCCTCTTTTTTGGGTATCTTTTATGTTTGCTGTTTCTCTAAAATTCTTTTTATCTTCTTTTTGATTTAAAAAAATTTTTCCTTTTCTTGTTTGTTTCTCTTAAGGCATTAGCCATTAGGTTCATTCACTCGTATTATTTAATTTAATGTATTTAATTAATTAATTTATTTATTTTTGGCGTTGTCGGGTATTAGGTGCAGCACGCAGGCTCTTCGTTGCAGTGTGTGGGCTCCACCTTCAGGCTCGTGGGCACTCTAGTTGTGGCGCGTGGGCTCCAGAGCACGTGGGCTCAGTAGTTGCGGCGTGCGGGCTTAGTTGCCCTGCATGTGGGATCTCAGTTCCCCAACCAAGGATCGAACCTGCATTCCCTGCATTGGAAGGCAGATTTTTAACCACTGGACAACCAGGGAAGTCCCCACTCTTGTATTATTTTAAATTTAGTCTTCATTTCTGAAATTTTTTTCTTTTATTTAGAATTCTGTCCTCAGTTCTATCATCTTATCTAATTCTGGTTTATGCTGTTCTTTCATCTTTTTTTTATTATGGTAAAATATACATAAAACAAAACTTAGTATTTCAACCATTTTCAAGTATACAATTCAGTGACATTAAATACATTCACAATGCTGTGCAAACATCACCACTATCCAAATTCAAAATAATTATGTCAAAAAAGATTGAGCAGGACATCAGAAAGACGGTAGCAGCCACATAGTCTCTGAATCTCTCCAAACCCTTACGTGGAAGAAGATCAACTAAAACCAAACACACATAGGTGGCATTTATCAGCATTTACCATTTCCAGAACTTTTTCACCATCCCAAACAGAGACTCTATAGCCATTAAACAATAACTTCCCGTTCCCTCCTCGATCCATGTTCTTTCATCTTCTGCATTGTTTTTCCTAACGTCTTTTAGCCCTCTATGAAATAACAGGTTACAGTTTTGATCTGTTTTGTGCATCTGTCTTTTCCAACCTGATTTTATTGTCTGAGAGATGCTATTCTGCTCCTTATTCTCTTTTTTCTTACACTACATCTGTACGGGATTTGATCCCAATCCTGTTCTGTTATTGATTTTTGTATAAAAAAAGTTTTAAAGCACTTTGAAAAGGAGGCGCAAGGCCATGTGGAAACATGTTCTTCATGGCTGTTTCATCAATGCTTCACTTATACTGTTTTGGAATAACTGTTTTCCAGGAGGCGCAAACCAGTGGGCTTTATCATTGGACAGAGTGCAGAGAAAGGACCCCACGAAAGCTGATCACCTTAGCAAAAATGATTTAGTTATGATTTCACCCAAGATTGGTCACAAATCAGCCTGGGAAACTCAATGAACCAGAGACAAGGTATAATGCCATCTTTCCTTCTCTCTGCCTCAGCTCTCAAGGATTGGTCACCTACATGTTATTAGTAATTATTATTTGGTTTCTGTTCATAATTACCATCAGAAGACACAGCACTTATGGGCCCAATTACACAGTCCAGCTATGCATCATTCTTCTTCATTTTGGCTTCCTGTCCACCAGCAGGTACCTGATTTATTTTTGTTCTCCCTTCACCACAGCCCAGTAGTTTTTGTGAATGACTCTCAGAATCACCACAATCTGTAGCTCTCACTCTGCCCCAACATCCCACCCCATCATTCGCTCCCTGAAGTGTACTCTAGAAATTTAGGTTAACTGGATATTTTACCACTGTTCACCATCTCTTCTGAAACCAGAAGAAGAGCAGCTTTCTTATGGAATGATGGAGAACTTGTAAAGATAAAACACCAGTCTGCAGGAGAAAGGGAAGAAGAGAATGATGGAAATAGTTTCTGGAAAACTATTTTTACATTACGTTTTGTTTGTTCTTGGTAAATAAATTGAAATATTCTAAACATTAAAAAAAATTCTAAACCACTAAATTCAATAATACAGGAATATAACTTTTAAAGGAGAAGTTATAAACACCTTGGTTATATGAACTGGAGATCTTTAGTAAGAAGTCATGTATTTTAAATGACTTGGAGCTTTGAAGGAAGGAAGGAAGGAAGGAAGAAAGAAAAAGGGACTTCCTTGGTGGTGCAGTGGATATAATATCAAAAATAAATAAATTAATTAAATAAATTTTAAAAAGAAAAAAAATGCTGAAATCCACTGACTAATTATTCAGGCTGTTATATCTCGCTATATCCAGATACATTCCTTTATAAACTTTTGGTAAAAGGTTATCTTATGTCAGAACAAATGAATTACAAACTTTTCTCTTTTTCCAAAATTTGAGAAATTCCCCTACACTT
>NW_021146169.1:10810-11020 GCF_002837175.3 Physeter macrocephalus
TTCTACCTTCATATTTTATAAAAAGGGAAAAGTAGTGACAACCCTTATACTTACATTCAATTGCATCATCTGGCCACATGCCTTCTACATCAATCAAATATCTACAAAACAACAAAATTCAAGTCATTTGTAAATAAAAAGAAAAGAAAATCAAGTTGTAGCAAAAAAGGTCCAATTTCGCTTTACAAATATAGATATAAAAATCCTAAG
>NW_021146169.1:11617-12758 GCF_002837175.3 Physeter macrocephalus
CCAATTTCTACAAAAGTCTCCTAACTTGTTTCCTCGCTTCCACTCTTTCTCGCCACAGTGTATTCTCCACTCGGTAGCAAAACGATAGGTTGAAAATGCAATTGGGTATGTTCCACACACTCACCTTCAACAAAATAGTTCAATGGTTTTCTATTCCTCTTAAAGTCTGAAACCTTAAACATAAGCCTGCATGATCGAGCTCCTACCCACACTTCCAGCTCCATTATAATGACATGCTCCACCAAAAGCCCCACCTTCTTGGCCAGTTCCTCCAACACAGCATATGCTTTCCTTTTATAGGGTCTTTTGCTATTCCTTATGCTCAGAAATCTCTCCCCAACGTCCCTATCTGGTTAATACCTACTCCTCCCTCAGATATCAGCTGAAACATCCCTGAATAAACCTTCTCTAAACTCCACGATGAGATCAAATGCTCCCTAAAACATGCTCTCATGGTACCATGTCCCTCTCCTTGGCACTTGTCAGAGTGGTAATTCTACATGCAGAGTATGATTCTTGAATATCTATTCCCTCTCTGGACTGTTAGAATTCACAAAGGGCAGGTCAAGTCTCTTCACTCACAAAATTTCACAAGTCTTTTTGCTAGCAGCCAGAACAGTGCTTAAACATAAGAGATGCTCAATAAGTATTTCCTGCATGAACAACCATAAATTGGTACAGTGTAGCAAAAACTTCTGACTTTTAAATGTTCATCAGTAAGCAAAGGAACAATGCAGCCTTAAAAAAAATAAGCAAATGGGACCTAATGAAACTTAAAAGCTTTTGCACAGCAAAGGAAACTATAAAGAAGACAAAAAGACCACCTCAGAATGGGAGAAAATATTTGCAAATGAATCAACAGACAAAGGATTAATCTCCAAAATTTATAAATAGGTCATGCAGCTTACTAATAAGAAAACAAACAACCCAATCAAAAAATGGGCAGAGGGCTTCCCTGGTGGCGCAGTGGTTGCGCGTCCGCCTGCCGATGCAGGGGAACCGGGTTCGCGCCCCGGTCTGGGAGGATCCCACATGCCGCGGAGCGGCTGGTCCCGTGAGCCATGGCCGCTGAGCCTGCGCGTCCGGAGCCTGTGCTCCGCAAACAGGAGAGGCCACAACAGAGGGAGGCCCGCATACCACA
>NW_021146169.1:13440-20998 GCF_002837175.3 Physeter macrocephalus
GTGGAGAAAAGGGAACCCTCTTGTACTGTTGGTGGGAATGTAAATTGTTACAGCCACTATGGTGAACAGTATGGTGGTTACTTAAAAACTAAAAATAGAATTACCATATGATCCAGCAATCCCACTACTGGCCAGCTACCCAGAGAAAACCATAATTCAAAAAGACACATGCACCCCAATGTTCACTGCAGCACTATTCACAATAGCTAGGTCATGGAAGCAACCTAAATGCCCATCGACAGATGAAAGGACAAAGATGCGGTACATATATACAATGGAATATTACTCAGCGATGAAAAAGAACAAAATTGGGGCTTCCCTGGTGGCGCAGTGGTTGAGAATCCGCCTGCCGATGCAGGGGACACGGGTGCGTGCCCCGGTCCGGGAGGATCCCAGATGCACGGGGCGACTGGGCCCGTGAGCCATGGCCGCTGAGCCTGTGCGTCCGGAGCCTGTGCTCCGCAACGGGAGAGGTCACAACAGTGAGAGGCCCGCGTACGACAAAAAAAAAAAAAAAAAAAAAAAAAAAGAACGAAATTGGGTCATTTGTAGAGACGTGGATGGACCTAGAGACTGTCATACAGAGTGAAGTAAGTCAGAAAGAGAAAAACAAATATTGTACATTAATGCACATATGTGGAATCTAGAAAAATGGTACAGGTGAACCGGTTTGCAGGGCAGAAAAGAGACACAGATGTAGAGGACAAACGTATGGACACCAAGGGGGGAAAGCGGGGCAGGGCAGGGGTAGGTGGTGGTGAGATGATTTGGGAGATTGGGATTGACATATATACACTAATATGTATAAAACAGATAACTAATAAGAACCTGCTGTATAAAAAATAAATTTTAAAAATTCAAAAATACATAAAAATAATAAGTTAATTAGAAAGAAAAAAAAAGAATGAGGTTGGAAGACTGTCAAAACAGCACACAGATCACACACTCAAGTCCCGGAAGATGGGGAACTGCCTTAAGTCCCCCACTTCGGATGACATCTCCCTGCCTCACAAGTGTCAGTCCGACTGGGCTAGCTTTGGCAAGGGGACGGAGCTGGATCAGGAGCCGCTGCTGCCATATCTGGATCAAGTTCCAGTTTTGGTCTATCATCCAACACCTAGCCAGACTCGCCTAGCAACTCAGCTGAGAGGAAGAAATTAGGATAGCGCAAAGAATAGGCCTCATACAGCATCAGCCTGAAGGAGTTTATGACCTTGGAAGAAATGGAACAGAAAAAAGGATCCGGGGGACTTCCCTGGTGGTGCAGTGGGTAAAGACTCCACACTCCCAATGCAGGGGGCCCGGGTTCTTTCCCTGGTCAGGCAACTAGATCCCACATGCATGCCACAACTAAGAGTTTGCATGCCACAACTAAGGAGCCCACCGGCTGCAAATAAGACACGGCGCAAACAAACAATCAAATAAATTCATTAAATAAAACAAATATTTTTTAAAAAGATCCGGGAGTGTGTGATCTGTATGATGGACTTTGTTTATGCGAACCCAATTTGATTTCTGCTGTGTATGCAGATCACCTGGGCTGTACAGATGACTGGCTGATGAGATCCTTCACGTGCCCCTCCTGCATGGACACAGTTGATGCAGCACTGCTTTTGTCCTACGAGACGAACTGAGCCAGTGTCTCTCACCTGACTTCAAGTGAACCATCATTTTTGGTGGTTTTGATCTTTTGTCGTTGAGCCCAAAGAGCCAGGGATTGGGAATTAAGATCATGCATGAAAGTTTCCTAAAAATTCCTGAACGGCTGCAGATGTTGGGGAAAACTACGTGATATTTTAGAAATTTAGGGGGAAAAGTAGGATGCTATTTTTATGTAAAGCCTTCACCCAGTGTTTAAAAATATAATTGTATTTAGATCTTGTTATTGCTCCAGTACATAGGAATTGTGTAAAGTGTTACAGCAGCTATATATGTTTCACTTGTGTGTCGAAGATTAGGATAAAGATAGTGGTTGTTTTTCCTAAGTGAGATAACTTTCTTCTTCCCCCTACCCAAATTCTTTTCTGAAGTTGCTGGCATTTGGGTCAAGGTTTTAATTAAAGCTACATTTTATAACACTGGCACAAAAAAAGTAGTTTTAAGCTTGTTTGCATAGTTCCTTTTTTTTAGAATAAACATAGAACATTTGTTTTTTACTTTATAGGAACTCCACAAGTTAAGGTCCCATTGTTCTTTTGCTGTGATTGTTGTTACTATTGGTGTTGCTGTTTTCTGTCTTTGCTGGTTCTTTCTAATCTACCATTTGTCATTATTGGCATATGATCATCTCAGGGTCACAAGATGGCTGCTGTAAAACCAAGAATCATATTCTCACAAAACAAGGAGGAAGCAGAAAAAGAGTCCAAATGGTCATTTTCTAAATGCATATTATTTATCTTTTTTCAGAGAAAAATATCATTCTCATAAGCACAATAACAGCCTTCCCTTAATTACTCATTTTCCAAAACAGACTGATATGAACATTCATAAGACAATTCATGGCAAAGAGGGATATGATAATGATTGTCTCAGCTTAACAAGGATTCATCCACTAAAGCTGAATGCTTCACTCCTCAAAAAAATCATAAACTTCTATGAGCAAGGAAGAACTACTAAGGAACTGTTAAGTAAACCATTCAGAATTGTTTGTCCAAGACCATATGATTCTTTTTTTCCATTGGAAATGGAATTCAATGCCTTAGGTCTTTTTAAATAGTGTACTATTACTGTTGGGACTGGCTCTGTGCTTGAAAACCAGTTTATTTATAACCTGTTACAAGTGCTGTATCTGTTTGCAGTTAAGAAATGCAGAATTCAAAGTGATCTCCTAGCTTGTAAGCAAACTGAGATTCACTGTCCCTCTTCTATTAAAAAAATGAGTTAACGTGTCCAGAAACTAACTCTAGTAAAGTGGGGTTTAACATTACCCTTTCTTACGTGTTTCATCTAATTATTTTGGTTGTTAATATGGTGATAATTAAAAGTCAAGGTAAATTTTCAACATTAAGAATTCTGATTTATTGAGCTTGAATTATGCCACCATGCTTATGTAAAAATGAAAGTGGCACCATGGTTAAACTGAGAAATTTTCTCAGTTGTAACAATTTTGATTTATTCTTTCCTGTGACCTCCCTCCCTGTTGTCTTGAACCACAGCAAAAGGATACTGCATGTCTTCTTATTGTAGTGCTGAGGTTATTGAAGTCATATAAAACACACCTCAGTCTCTGTTTCTTGGAAGGAAAGTCCTGCTAGTTGACTGACAATTCTAAGCAGGGAGAATTAAGATAAATGTGTTTCATGTTTTGCACACAAATGCAGAATTTGTATGATCACGACTTCACAGTTGTGATCTCAAAAAAGAAGGACTTTCTCCTTTATATTTTGCTTGCAATTAATGTAAGAACACTCTGAATCTCTAAGCTTCTGAAGTGTTACAAGTAGAGACGGTCTAGGAAAGATGTAGTTGTAATGTTTTACCCATTTAGCATGTGTTTATTTTTCCTTATGTACTCGAAGGTGACATATTTGTTCAGCTCAGTGATACTACAGCTAGAAAAATCATTCATTAGTAAAAGGAAAAGCAATCTCAACCTAACAAATCAGAAGTGTTTCTTATTAATTTATATTGAGTTGAATATTTGACTCAACACTTTTCTACATACCAAACACAAGTCTCTTGAAGGGTTCTTCATAAGTGCATTATAGAAGAATTTAGTATGTCATAAGCACTTAAAGATTTGACATTTAACTGTAATAGTATCCATGTTGGTTAATTTTCTTACGAGCCCCATGATGAGTTTGAGAAAAACTGAAAGAATTAGAGTATCAGGTTCTATTAAATTGTTACATGTATCTTGCTGAAGTTTTGGTTCATTAATTTATATCCAACTACATAAAGCAAATTTGGAGGGAAAAAAATAATAAATAAATAAATAAATAAATAAATAAATAAATAAGAATGACACCTCCAAATATTTTCCTAGGAAGATGTCCACCATATATTAAATTATAAACCAGAATGTCTAAATACTATACAATTAAATCACATGTACAGTCAGTTTTGTATATCCAACGGTTCCATATTCTGCAGATATGGAAGGCCGACTATAATATACCATTTTACATATGGGACTTGAGCATCCGAGGATTTTGGTATCCATGGGGAGTCCTAAAACCAATCCCCCTGCAGATACCAAGGGACCATCGTATATGCTTATATCTGCATTTTTACGTCTGAAAAAATATGCGCTAAATTATTACTGGTGGTAACCTCTTACAAAACAGGGAATATGGAATTAAGCAAGCGAAGTAGATACACTAAAAACAAATTATACGATTTTCTGAAGTGTAGCGTTTATTAGTTACCACAACACTACCACTATCCTGAAATGGAAAAAATCTGAAGAAAAGAGTGTTTTTGCAGGAACGTACTATGAAGAATTAACTACTATAAAGTCAAAATTCATTGTCTCTGGGAAATTTTGCATAGCCTCCAATCAGATGATGCAATAGTGTGGACTGGAGAATGCCCATCAGGAACTGATTTGACTATAGAAAAAGGGAGTGGAAAAAAAACAGGCTATCAGAAGAAAAGAATTTGTTTTTGAGTGAAACAAATGGAATGCCTTCACTTTTCATGCTCAATGTTAAAAAGAAGAAACAGTTTCTGAAGGGCTCTTGGGGTCCCAAAGCACTTCCATTCCTTCTCTCATTCACTGCTCCTCACACGCCATGGGTCTACGTGCCTGTGGAGACCTTGGGTAAGTAGCACCGTTCTTATTTCACAATGAAAAAGTAAGGCTTGAGACGTAAGCCCAAGCTGCACAGCAGGCAAACAGAAAAAAGACTAGAATCGAGCCTCAGATTTTTCCAACTATGCCACAGCACTTTAAAAAAATTATACAAGAAAGTAAATAAAAAACAACAACATGTAGCTGATCTCTGCAAAAGGTACGTCTGTGACTAGATGGTGTCTAGCATTTGTCATCTCCTGCCTGGATTACTACCGCCCTACAATTCTAACAATGTCTTCTATTTCAACTGATCCTCCACATGGAAGATGTTATCTTTCTAAAATATAAACTTGGCTGGATTGCTCTGTTGCTTAAATATCTTCATTTAGCACAGAATAAAGCCCAAGTTTTTAACATAGCATTGAGAACTCTTTATAAACAAATATCAGTCTGTCTCTCCAACTGAATTATAAGTTGAAACTATGACTTACAAGGACCTACATCATCCACCTCCCTCCTTTCCCCTGCCAGCCTCCCTGATCCCATTCTCTACTGCCCTGCCCTCACTCACATTCCCCTGTCCAGCCACACTGGCCTCCTTACTATTCCTCAAACATGCCAAGCACAGTCGTGCCTCAGGGAACTTTGCACCTACTATTCCTTCTGCTTCAGAACACACCCTCCCAACCCATCTCCACTCTCCCAGATATCCAATGGCTTGTTTCTCACTTCAAGGCTCTGCTCAATGGACATCTTAATAGAGGGGACTTCTCTGATCACCTACCACATCCCCTCACCTCTTCATCTTGTTTTGTTATTCTCCAAAGCATTTACTTATTTATTTATCTCTATCCCCACTAGAATGCAAAGTATGTAAGGGCAAGAACTTTCTTCTGTTCCTACTTCCTAGAAGAGTGCCTTCAACTTAGAAGGTGTTATACAAATATTTGCTGAAAATGAATGTATAAATTCTTTGCCCTTTCACACTAACCTCTAGTCACACCAGAGGCTGCCCCTCCAGAGCACAAGTTCAAGCCCTGTGCCTTTTGTGCTTGTTCCCAATACCTGGGCTGTCCTTTCCTCATTCTGGCAAAATCCTCTTCCCCAAGCCCAGTTCAAATGCTGTCTCCTCAGTCAGGCCTTCCTCAATTTCTCCTCTATATTCCTGCTGCACTTGATTCTTTTATTATAATTAACCCACTTATAGTCACTACATGTTTATCTTCCTAGACAACTGTAAGTTGCTACTGAACAAAGACTTTTAGTCACCTCTGTATCCCTGTGCCCTAACAACAAACCTATAAGGCTCTTGGTGTTTACTAAAACAATTTATTTTCTGAGTCTCTACCAATTCTAGGGAGTGGATAGTATAGTCTCCTCCTGATTATCAGTGAGCCTGGCATCTGTGGGAGGGGCTTAGAGCAGCGGAAGCCACCAACGGATCATAACTAAGGTTCTGAGACTGCAATGGCAGAGAGCATGGTGAAGTTAGCCCACTGCATGCAGAAGACCCACAGAGGAGTCAGCATATGCAATGGACTACACTTGGTATTTCTCTGACTACAGTTTACACACATCAGATAATTTGCCTCCTTTCTAGACACCCTGGTTATCACAGGCAAGGCCAAGCCTCTTCAGTTTTAAAGCTAAAGTACAGGGAAGATCTGTGAATAGGGCTTAAGATATTTAAGAGCTAGTACCTGCATTAAGCAACCAGGTTATAGAATGAAAATTTTTCTTGAAATTCCAGTCTCTCCCTCTCTCTCTCACCTCCTATCCCCTATCTTCCCACCTCCATCTCTATTCCTTCTCCCGTACTCCCTGTTTTATGTATATATGTGCATCATTTTATATATACACGGAATATTTACTGTCTGTTAGGTTTATTTAATAAAGTGCACACTTCTCAGGCTAAATTTAGAAAGAGGACAAAATGAACACTTTCTCATGTTGGTCAGTGGTGCTCCAAAGACAAAAGATTCCACAGCCTTAAAACATGGCAAATACCATGTTCCTTCTGATAGTTAGATGCTAGAAAAAGGCAAGTGGATCCTTAAAATTTGGACGCTATTAAGACCTACTATCAACAGAGTAGATCTTAAAGCAGAAACAAGAAAACACCAGCCTTTTCAGTTCTTCCTGTTTGAAGATAAGAATACGAGGTGGTAGTGTTCTTCCCCACTTGCGCCCAAAGTGTAAAAGCAGCAAAAATATCCTAAACACATATGATGCGGAAGCCACTCTTCTGGTCCACTCTGTTTTGTTTTGCTTCTAGGGATCTGTCCCACTCCGAACCTTTGCTTTTTGTCTTCTATTTTATATACGCTAAGAACCTGAGAGTCTTAACCTTTTCTTCCACCTCTCAACCAATAAATAGGACAAAAGAACATTTTTATCTTTTTATGTATTTTCCATTCAAATTTTTAAAAAGAGGTAAGTAAGCTAGTTCAGTTCATATTTCTCACAAAAATCACTTTCCAAACTAAACTTAATTGTTTGTGACCATAAACAGGAAAAACACTGTACTCTATCAGCACCATCTGACATTTCCACCTTAATGTTACCAAACGCAACAGGCCTAATGTCAGAACTATTAAAAATGTTAAAAATCCCCAATCCCACTCAAAATGCATACCAAAGTTCAGGTAAAGGGAAAAAAAAAACCGAAACAACTCACCATTATCGTTATTTTCTTTCAAAAACCCATTAACAGCACATTGGAATTTAAAAATAGTATCATCATCTGGCACCTGATGCCCAATTGTACAAATTCTTAAATAAGGAATAGTTTCTGGTAAGTCCTATAAGGCAAAACCATGAAAA
>NW_021146169.1:21681-22555 GCF_002837175.3 Physeter macrocephalus
ACGGAGCCTGTGCTCCACAACGGGAGAGGCCACAACAGTGAGAGGCCCGCGAACCGCAAAAAAAAAAAAAAAAAAAAAAAGAGAGAATCATGCCTCTACAACTGGGCAACCAAGTGGTTGATGAGGGGAATCTTCTCCGGATAGAAATATACCCAGCTAATAAGTGAAAAAAGAACAACAGAATTCACCATTTTTTGAAGCCTCAACTGAATTAATGGATGTAGGTATGAATTATTAGTGACTGCTAATATCACAGAAAGAGACAATTATACCTTTCCATGGAAGAACACATCATCACCTATGAAACTGTCTTGCCAAAACAAAACAAACATTTAGGAGACAACTGCAAATTTGAGCACTCACTAGGCATTTAATATTAAAAAATGATATTAAAGAATAAAAGTCCTATATTTTAAATATACATACCAAAAACGTATAGGTGTATTTACATGTTGTCTCGGAGCTGCTTCAAGATAATATGGAAGGGCTTCCCTGGTGGCGCAGTGGTTGCGCGTCCACCTGCCGATGCAGGGGAACCGGGTTCGCCCCGGTCTGGGAGGAGATCCCGCATGCCGCGGAGCGGCTGGGCCCGTGAGCCATGGCCGCTGAGCCTGCGCGTCCGGAGCCTGTGCTCCGCAACGGGAGAGGCCACAACAGAGGGAGGCCCGCATAAAAAAAGTACAATTATAATTCAAGTTCTTTGTAAGAAGTCAAATTTTACAAGATTAAAGGAAAAGATAATATTTTACCACTTGCCATCCTTTCCCACTCCCTGAAAAGACCAGCATAATGTGTAGCTTTCTCATTTTATCCAGGTGTTCCTTATATCTGGAACATCATGCTTCTCACTGTAGAAAAACAGATTTAGCTGTCA
>NW_021146169.1:22890-23694 GCF_002837175.3 Physeter macrocephalus
TGGGAGGGAAAATGGGGTTGTTACTGTTTGATGGTTACAGAGTTTTTGTTGAGGATGATGAAAAAGTTTTGGTTATAGACAGTGGTGATGGTTACACAACACTGTGACTGTATTTAATGCCACTGAACTGCATATTTATAAATGGTTAAAATAAATATGATTTATTATATTTTACCACAATAAAAAAAAGAGGAATAAGTGAGTTGAAATTTCAATTCTTCCTTTTCCAAGAGTCAGTTTCATCGTCTGTAAAATTAGTAATTGTAGTTGTCTATCCTCTGAGCTTATTGCAGAGTAAGCACTCAGTAGGAGATATCAGTACTACTTCCACTTCAACAGCAAAGGATTCTTGTGAAGATTAACTAAGTCAATGGATATGAAACAACTTTCTAAATGGCAAAGGGCTATACAAATATTAACAAACATTAGGTGTTACTGTCTCCCAAGGCCATGGAACAGGTCAGAAGGATAATTCTTTTGAACTGGTATGTCCTACATGGGCCAAGAGAATATATGGGTTTCTGTACTATATCAGAAGGTATTAGGAAAAGAAAGCATAAAACTTGGAGAACAATTGTCTTTTACCGTGATGCTTAAACATGCTCAGGCAACTGCTTAAAATAAGTGCTAAAGACATAATGGACATAACTTTCTTTCCTTGTAGGCTACTACTATTCTTACTAAAAGTTTACTTCATTTTCAAAATATAGAACATGGAAGCTTATAGAATTTCTTAGGCATATCTAGAGCCTACTGCCAAATACTATAGTTCAATTCATATCTTTAATCTCATTTTGAAACAGC
>NW_021146169.1:23872-25112 GCF_002837175.3 Physeter macrocephalus
TTTCAAAACTCTGTCAGAAAGAATAAAATAAGAAAGAACATGTGTTTAAAATCCTTTATTATATTATCCATTTATTCAAACCCTGTGATGCTAACATATGAGATTCAAAGTAAAGTTTCCTTCTCTGGAATTTACAAGCGGTATTACAATCCCTTCTTCCAGAGAGATTAGACGCAAGAAAATAAGCTCACTTCTATATATTTATATGTTTATTTATTTCATGTTGGTCTCCTAACCAGACTGTAAACTCCCAGAAGGCAGGGACCACATCAATTTTGCCTACCACTGTATTGCCAGCTCCAAGCAGAGTGCCTGTAAATAGACGCATAAATAAATATTTGCCTTATTTATGTACTCTGTTCCATTGATCTGTTTGGTTATTCAAGTGCCAGCAACACACTTTTCTTTTTAAATTAGTAGACTAGTTTTAGAGCAGTTTGAGATTCACTGCAAAACTAAGCAAAAAGTACACGTTCCCACTTATACCCTCTCTCCTTCATCCCACACAGCCTTCCCCATTATCGACGTGCCATACCAGTGTGCTTCATTTGTTAGAATTCATGAACCAACACTGACACATCATTATCAATCAAAGTCCATAGTTTATTGCATTCGTGGTACAAGTAACTGACTATTTCTTTATTTCTAGTATAGTCATCCCCAAACATTTACATACGTATTTATCTATGAACTCCATTTCTGGATAGTAAAGTAGGTATTAAAAAGTATTTGCTATAAAAAGGGAAAATGGAGTACGACAGGGTTTAGAGCCAGGGCTCTATATGGTGAATTCAGATTTCTGGAAGCATACGGTATTAACTTTCGCTTACCTTTTTTAAAGGAACTTTGAAAGCAATGAAACGAGTCCCAGGCATCCGCTGTCCAACTGGGAGATAGTCTTTCCACCTAATAATATATTTTTTGTTAGGCAAATTTTATGTTAGGCTGTCTCCCTGCATAAGATGAATGCGCCTTAAAAATGGAAATCATATCCCTCTATACTAGGTCTCTCTCTTCTTTCTGCTTTGCATTTTGCTGATCCACTTATTCAACCCCACCTAGTAATAACCTATATTTCCCTTGTTCCTGTTTTCCCGTCTTAAAAACAGATAAAAGGAACAAAACAATGCAAAGGTCTCAACAAATAAGGGATATCTAAAACCAGAGATGGCCAGAACTTCTGTATCCCTGATAAAACCTAGCCCGGTGTTGACTACTAAGGTATCATTAATACATGCGT
>NW_021146169.1:25666-27422 GCF_002837175.3 Physeter macrocephalus
ACCGGTTAGGAAGCAACAGTACGCCCTTTATAATTCCTAGAGACAACACAAATCAACTGTTTCGATGGAAAATTCGGCGGTACCGATGCGTTTTTTCACTCAAACTTAGTTCCAGTTCCTCTTACTCACATTTTCTGTACCAAAACAACACAGTTTGAGGAATTGAAGGGGATTCCATTTTGGTAATTAAGGTCTGTCCCCAACACTGACAGTCCCATCTTAAAAAGCAGTCCCTCTGCATTTTACCCGAGGAGCAATGGCCAGAGCCTCCCTTTTAAAACAATGGGGGGAAATCATAACATCACACACTGTTGCTTTCAGCTACTGTGAACTGAGCCGCGAGACTACCAATACCCCCTAGCACAGCGCGGACGGGGCAGCGCGCGGGGGCAAGAGTGACAGGAAACAGCACAAGAGAAGAAGCCCAGGCCCAGGGGCTCTGCGCTCCACCCGCAACGCCCAGGGGCCAAGGCGTATTACCTTTCCGGGATGTGCTTTCCGCCCTTCCTCTTGGCCAATGAACGTCCGGAAAAGCCGCGACCCTGACCCCAGCGCCCACGGGCACGATGCCACTGGCTCATGTGACCCCCAAGATGCCACCCACCCAATGCCAAGAGTGCCAAAGTCGCCAACCCGGCGCCCCCGGCGCCAGCACAAGGACCCGAACCACAGGAGCCTAGGGCCAAGCCCACGCAGCTCGCAGACCTCCTTCTACTGCGCATGCGCCACCGCCCGTCGAGATGACGTCATCACGCCGGCCGACTGAGACGCTTGATTAGTAAAGAGGACTCGGACGCCTGCAATTCCCTCCTTAGCCGGAGGCTGGTAGCAGAGGACTATTAGTTCGTGTGTATATCCTTCAGAATTCCAATGATAAGGGACATGGAAAGTTGTCCCACTCTCCCAGTTTCTTGTGTGGTTCTTTCAGATATTTCCCAAGTGCTTACATTCACACTTGTTGTATCTTGTATGTGAGTATTTCTACATATTGGATATCCTGTATTTTATAGAAGAGCAGCATACTATACATAGTCTACAATATGTCTTGGATAGTGATTTTCCCAGTCAATTTGTGCGTACATCCATTATCTTCTCTTTAATAGCTGCGTAACATTACATAATTTACATGGCCAGTGCAATATTGATGGACTTTTACTTGTTTTCAGTTTGGGGGTTTTTTGTTTGTTTTTGTCCTCTGTTACAGATAGGCTGCAAAGTGAACCTCTTTATACATGTATATAGCTATATATAAATTTCTAGACATAGAATTTCTGGAATGAAAGAGATGCAAACTTAAAATATTGAAAGATTTTCAATCAATCCAATCTGCCTAATCAACCTTCAAAAATATTCTATCAACTTATACTCCACTTACAGTGAAACATTTATTGGGTTTCTATTATGTGCCTGGTATCATGCTGGAGGTTGACAGTATGTATTTACATTTTAAACAATACCAAAAAATGCCTGAGAGAGATAAGAGTGGAGCTCAAGTATAACATTTGCTCACAGTATCAGGCATAGTGACCTGTACCCGTTAGAAAAACTATGAATCCTGCCACAAGTGGAACAGCAAAGAACAGCATGTCCTACAGTAGGGTCTGAAGGTATAATAGCATACTAAATTCCATTGTTATTTATAATAACAAATGTATTCTGTTAGATTTACTTTTTAGTTTCTAATTTCTGAAAGTATCTTATATACACTGTTAGTAATCTTCACAACCATTTGAGCTGGGTAAACTGAGTCAGGAAG
>NW_021146171.1:0-27221 GCF_002837175.3 Physeter macrocephalus
CTGCACACAGCAGGAAGGACAAGCCAGGCCGGGCCAGTGTCTTACTCCTGCTTTGGACGCAAGCTGCTGGCTCCTTCCCTGATCCCTTGCTCCCTTGCACAGGTTAGAGGACGTGGAAGAGTCTGACCTTGTTCAGGCTCCTTTTCCCCTCTTCTCATAGGAGAGTTGGGAGAGCAGAACTGCGGAGCCTCAGCAGCATTAAGCACTGAGCGCTGAGCCTCCACGTTTTACAGATAAAGGAACCGAGCCCACACAAGCCCATGTGCTCTTTCACAACCCCATGTCTGTGTTTCCTCAGCTCCAGTGTCCAGCCCTCCTCAGAGATCCCTGGGATTTAAATCCTGCCCCCCACCCATGTTCCAGAAAGGAAACAGAGGTCCTGAGGCAGGTCAGAACAGAACTCCAGGCCCACCCTCCCCTATACCTCTCTCTTGTTCTCTGCCCTCTATGGACCCCTGGGGCCACTGCCTGAACCAGAAACCCAAGGACTGGGGCCGAGATGCCCCTGGAGCAGTGGAGAGCCCAGGTCCCGCGGAGTGTGCGGATGGCGGGTCAGCGCAGGCATACCTGAGGCCAGGTGGAGCTCCTGGCATGCGGGCGGTGATAAGCAGATTTTTGTCCTCCAAGGAAATTCCTCCGAGCAGAGAGGAGGTGGGAGGCGGGGAGTCTGCCAGATGCCTGACTCCGTCTGTTTGTCCAGGCCTAGCAGCCTCTGCCGCTGCCTCTGAGAGAGGGGCAAACATTTAATGACTGCCCCCCTCCCAGCCTCCTCCATGTGGAGGGTGCCGCCTCCTCAAGATGCCTTCCGCCTGGTCCTGGGACAGGGGTGTCAGGCCTCAGCTGAGAAGGAGCCAGGCGGGCCCCACTTCACCCCTGCTTGTTCCTTTCTGGGTCCCTTCCCCTGTGCTCCCCGGCTCTTTGCAGGGAGAGGTAGGAGGAGCCCCCAGCTACAAGTTCCCCGCTCCTGGGCCTTCTCAGTGGACTGGGTTCCGTCAGAGGTTCCCTCGCCTGAGGGATGAGGCCAAAATAATGCCGGCTACAGGGCCTTTCAGAGGTTGAGAGAGGCCTGGCCCACTTCCATTTTTAGAGGTTCTCGATCTATTAAAAAATGAAGAAGTGCCATAATAGGGTTACAGAAGTTGTGGTTTCTTTAAAGTCTCATGATGCACATCTTGCGGTCCTGTCGGTGTGCCTCTGGCTGTAGCGCCTCAATTGGAGACGTCAGAAGTCTGCGTTTGAGTCTTCTTGTGACTGTGAGACCCAGGAGTCCCTCTCGTCCACCTTGTCCCCCAGACTCCCACCGTATGTGCCGAAGAACCCAGCTTCAGTGCTCCTGTTTTGTGAGTTTTGCAAGCATAGAGCTTCACAGTTTACAAAGTCTCTCACAGCCGTTATCGCGCTGGGTCCCTCCGCAGCTCAGGGGGGAAGGCAAGGGAGTCACCCTTACTTTATAGGCAAGGGAAGGGGCTCCAGCAAGGGCAAGGCTCTCTAGGCCACAGTCTTTCTTTTTGGCAGTCAGAGGCCAGGCCAGGCCAGTACCCAGTGCCCTGATTCCACGCCAGGGCGAGGGTGGGGGGTGTCAGTCTCTCCATCACACTGTGCTGCAAAGAGGCAGGTGGAGATTTGCCCAGGTGGTTTTTAGCCCTGGGGCGCTGCTCTTCATTTGCTTGATTCACTGCTGTGTCCCATCCTCCCCACCAGATGGAGAGGCTGGGGGAGATTGGGTTAATTCAAGCTGTGAAGTGAGCGGGTGATTTGGGTGCTAATTAAAATGACAGGAAGTAAACAGCGCTTGGAAACACCCAGCATGTGCCCCCTAAGCCCGACTAGGCTTGCGCACTCACTGCCGTTTCTCCCCCAGCTTGGCACAGTGGGCCCTGTCTCCATGGCAACCGGGCTGAGCTGCTGAGATCAAAGCAGGAGATGGGTTGGCTCCAAACCCGCCGAACCAGGGGCGTGTGAAGAGGGTTCTGGAAATGCCTGGAGAAGGGGGGCCCCCAGGTGTCTTCCCCCACCACCGCCAGTCTCTCCACTCTGCTACAAGACTCCCTGCCTAAGGGTTGGAGCAGAGCTGGTGTGGTGGGAGAAACCACCCATGGGCTGGGATTGGGCCTCCTGGGTCCAGTCCTGGCCTGAGACTTTCTTTATCTGGGAAAATTTATGGAGCAATACAGAGTCCTGGTTAGGGGCACAGATTCTGGAATCCCAGTTCTGGGGGTACCAGTACTCTTCTGCTGTGCTCTTGATGTGTGATCCTGTATAAGTCACTTAACCTCTCCAGGCCTCAATTTTATCACCTGAGAAATAGGATGATAATAGTGATTTTCTCTTAAATTCTCATGAAGAGTAAAATGAGCCAATGAGTGCAAAGTGCATAGCGCAATGCCTGCCACACAGTAATTGCTCAAAAGATGTTAGCTATTATTAGGGTATTTTTACTACTGCTAGGTGCTGGGCATAGAAAGGTGAACTTTATATGGTCTCTGCCCTCAAGGAACTAGCCACCTAAATAGGGCAGAAGCAATGGCATTGCTTGGTGTAACCAGAGCAATAATAAACTTCTACTAGGTGCAGTCCACCTGAAGGAAAACTAGATACAGCGCGAGGTTAGGGACGATGAAATGTGAAAGCCAGGTTTTGAAAGATAAATAGAAGTTCAGGGGCTGGATGCAAACATACATTCCAGAGGGGGAAGAAGGCTGTGCCGAGGCCTGGCCAGAGTGAAACATCCACTGGAAGCACATGGGGACAGGAAGAGAGTCAGAGAAGATGGACTTTCTTCTGTAGGTGACAGGGAACCCTGTGAGGGATTTTAAATATAATATTTATTGTGTTTTTTTCCCCCTTCATTACAAAAGTAATACATGTTCATTGCAGAAATTTTAGAAACTTGGAAAAAGGCAGAAAGATGCCCAAATTCTCTATTCCTCTCCCCCAGAGGAAACCACTGTTAACATTTTGATATGAATGCTTTTTACCTAATCGTCTTTAAACATTTTTTTCAAAATGAGAGCAAGCTATATATTTAGCGAAGGGTTTTAAGGCGGGAGAAACATGATCAGAATTATCTTCTAGACAGATCCCTGTGGCTGCAGGGATGTGGAAGATGGGCGAGGTCAGGGAGAGCCCAGAGGAGACGCTGCAGTAAGTGAGGCCAGGGTTGCTAGGGTGGGACCAGTGGACGTGGTGAGGGGAAGGCAGGCTGGAGAGAGAGCAGGAGGTGGAGTGGACAGGACTTGCTCCTCTCACGGAGACCCCTTGGGGGCAACTCTCCTCATACCCCACTGGTCTCTTGCTCTCCCAGTGGTGGCCGCTCTCTTCTCCATTTGCAGGGGCCCCTCATGTGGCCTCTCCCTGCCCATTTCCTGTCCCTCCACCATTTTTTCCACCTGAAGTCTCTGGTCTCTTCTGCTATAAGAGCTTTTATTTGTTGAGTATTTTGTGGATACCAGGCACCCTTCAGATACCATCTACTTTAATCTCTGAGTGGTCCAGGAGTTAGGTGCTGAGCTTCTACAGGCCAAGGTGCTTGCCCAAGGTACGCTGGTAAGGGAGCGTGGGCTTCGGTGTGACTCCAGGGCCCTCTCTCCTCCCCATCCCCCTCTTTGGCTGGCTGCTCCCATTCTGCTGGAACTGAGGGTCCTGGGATCCAGAACCACTTAGGCCTTCCCCAACCTCATCCACCACAGCGGAGACAAGGAGCTTAGCTAGAACCCAGGGCAACCCTTGTATACAAAAGGGGCTCAATCCCTGTATCCTGAATCAGGGGGAGTCTTAGCCTCACTTGGGTTGGGGTGGGTGGAGATGGCTCCCCACCAGGGCTCTCACAAAGCAGCTGGATGGTGAAATAGCCCTTTCTTAGAACTCTCTCTTCCCCCAGCCCACTCCCTGCTGGATTTCTAATCAGAAATTCTTGGTATTGACCTTTGAGAACCTTCTTTGTTCTGAGTCCCAAAGGCTTCTGCTCGCAGCCTAGTTGGAGGTTAAGGCATCAGGTTAGGTCCAGAGTGAGGGAGGGAATGAGCAGGCATCGAGGCCCTCGGCTAACACCCCTCCCTGCTCCAGTTCAGGTGTGGGTCAGTTCTGGGGCACACAGACCTTGTTGGTGGAGAGCAGGTGACTCACACAAGCCACTTCCCCCGTCCTCTTCACAACCTCATGCCCACTCCCCTTCCAGAGGATGATGGAGCAGATGGGAAGACCCCAACTCCATGAAGGCCAGTCCCTACTTTTGCCCCAACTTGTAACCCTGGCCTTGACCACTTGGCCATGCTCAGCCTCATTTCCCATCGGTGGTGAGTGGACACCAGGAGAGGGACCCTCCACCCTGATGAGTTCCTGGAGAAGAAGGGCTGGGTCTGGGCTAGCTTCCTTTGGCCCTGGCATAAAGGGAAATTCTGCCACAGTTCCCTGTCGGCTGCCTGGCGGTCTTCTTAGACGCTTGCCCAGGGGCTCAAGAGGGTTCCAGCCACGTCCTGTGGAATTGGGTGGGTGCCTGAGCCAGGAGCCGGGGCTGGCCTGTCCAGTGACCAGGGGGCCACCCAGGCCAGGTTCTCCAGAAGCCCCTCCTGTGGCTTTCCTCCTGCTGCTCCTGGGTCCAAGGACTGCAGGACACTTGGCTGCTTGGACACATATGTGGGTTGTTACTTCGTGTCTAGATAAAAACCAGCTGGCATTGGGTGAACTGTCTTGAAGGGTCCTTCTTTCCTACGAACACCCAGCACACACTGTTGCTTCAGGTGTGTGCGTGGGTACAGATGCTCACAGACGAGGACAGGCATGCCTGCACTCACAGGTGCTTTGGGACACACACCCATGAGCGTGCACATGTGAAGACCCAAGTGGATGCACGCACTTGTGCGTGTGCAGAAGCACACACTCAGGTTTGCACCTGACCCCAGCGTGCTCTACCTGGGTCTGATGCCAACTGCTTGATCGGCATGGCCCCTCTCTGGCCTTTGCCCAGGAGGCTGTGTTGATAAGGGCTCTTGCCCCTGCCTGTTCCTGATGCTTGTCAACTTCCAGGGGACACATCAGAGGCCTCAGAGCCCTTGGGCTTTCAAGGCCCTGTGGGTGCCCTCTGGTGCAGGACCCCCATGCCCTCTTCCCCAGGCCTGACAGGAGTCTGGTTCCTTCCCAACCCTACCCCACAGTGTGGCCTCTGCCCTCATCCTTGCATAGTTTTGATCCTTGGGTGGGACTCAGGACGAGGAGGTTGCTGCACGTGGCTTCTCCTGCCCCCTGTCCTCCAGCACCCGGAGCCCCATGCAGAGGAGGCCAGCAGCTGGCTCCTTGGCACCGCCAGCCTCCAGTCCTGAGAAGCCCTCTCCCGCCTGCCTGGCAGAGCTGCTACCGGGAGCACCTTGGGAGCTGTTTACTGGTTTTCAGCTGCTGCCTCCACCCCACAGGGGAAAGTGGGGAAACCAGAAGGAGCTGGGGTTTTATGCCAGTGAGCTAGGCTGGGTGGGAGCTGCTCTGCCTCTGGCCTCTGTGGGGTCCACAGGCCCAGGGGAGGGACTTGCGGCCAGAGGAGGGTGAGGAGAGAGCTCCCGTGTGCCCCGGGTGCCCGACGGTGTGCGGTATCCAGAAGAGAGGTCTGTGCTGGGCGTTGGGTGACCTGGGTTCTGAGACGGTGGGACCTGGGTCAGGTCATTTCTTATCTCTGGACTTTCTGGCCTCTCCTGCACATAGAAGGGACTGGGACAGATGACCTCAGAGGGCCTTTTCAGGATCTTCTGAGTCTGAGGATTTGCAGCTGGACGATGGTAACTGAGGAAGCTGTTGGGAGGGGCCGTGGTCCCCCTTTCTCTCAGTGCACCATCTGAGTTCTGCACGCAAGGCAGACCTTGACTGAAAAACAGGTGTCGGGGAGGGGACTGCCTAGGGAGGGAGGGACTCTGGTAGAAGGAGAGAGGGTGTTTCTGGAACAGCCAGGGCATAGGCATGAGAATCACTTCCCAGGCAGTATGGGCCCCTCAGACATCTGTCCTGATGGTGGGGCCAGGGCTGCGTTCCTTTGAGACCAGCTTCAGGGCCTGAAGTAGAGGGATGGGGCCTCACCCTTAAAGCCATGGACCTCACCTCTGCTGCTCCTAAGGCCAGCCCTGAGTGGGCCCAGGCCTTAAGCTCTCTTTTGTAAAGACATAGGAGTACTATCCTCCAGTTGGAGGCCATAGAGGTCAGAGGATGGTAGCAATCAAAGACCATTGCCCAGCATCCACAGTTACATGATGAGGCCTGGGGAGACCTGACCACATGGTCTGAGGGTAGGCCTCACACTAAAATCCTCATCTCTCTCTCTCTCCTCCTGCTCCGGTTCCCGTGGCCTGCTGCTGCTTCCCGATCCCCAGGAGGTGGAGGTGAGTACTGCCTGGGGCTCCACTGCATATGTATCTGCAGCTACACACCCCACTCTCTTCTCTTCTCTTCTCTTCTCCCTTGCACACTTACCCCAATTTCTCCTCCCCACGTCATCCATTGTGGGATGGGGGGTGTGGAATAAGGAACTTAGGGGAGAGGTCGGAAGAGATTCTGGACATGGGTTTAGGGGGATAGAGGTCTGGGGGAGGCAGCTGGCAGGGCCTGGGTGGACAGGGGTCATCTGGGAAACCACGAGGATGGTGGCAGTTGGCATGCGGAAGCAGTGGCCCAGACTTCTCCTCTGTTGGCCCTGGAGTTGAACTTCGGCTCTAGGATGTAAATCTTAGCCCTTCCCTTCTCCCTCACCCCCTCTGTCCTTCCCTAGGACGACTACATCAAGAGCTGGGAGGACAATCAGCAAGGAGATGAAGGTAACATGCCCCTCCCACGTTGGGGAAGGTGACTGACACCCGTGAGGACTTGAGACCAGAGGGCAAGTCCTGATCATGGCTTTGGACGCTCCTTGGGTAGCCAGAACAAATGGGGATGGAACTTCGAAGCCGAGGAGCTCTGGTTATCAAGGGCTGATAGAGGGAGGGGCTTGCCAGCTCAGAAGTGGGGCTGGGGTCTCCTGGGCTCTCTAACACTGAGTCCCAGGTGACCTGTGTCCTAACTCTGTGTCCCTGCAGCCCTGGATACCACCAAGGACCCCTGCCAGAAGGTGAAGTGCAGCCGTCACAAAGTGTGCATTGCCCAGGGCTACCAGCGGGCAATGTGCATCAGCCGCAAGAAGCTGGAGCACAGGTGAGGGCCTTGGGGAGGTGGGAGGCCTGGAGGGGGTTTGCTTAAAGAGCAAGGGCTTAACTAATGATAGGAGAGGATCAGTTATCTTTTGCTTCGGAACAAACTACTCGAAAGCTTAGCGGCTTAAAACAACAAATGTGTGTTATCTCACACAGTTTCTGAGGATCAGGAGTCAGATGTGGTTCTATTGGATGGTTCTGGCTTAGGGACTGTCAGGAGGTTACAGTCAAGATGCTGGCTGAGGCTGCATCATCTGAAGGCTGCACTCAGGCTGGAGGATCCACTTCCAAGCTCACTCACTTGGCTGTTGGCCCTAGTCAAGGGGACCTCTCCATAGGGCTGCTTGAGTGTCCTCACAACGTGGCAGCTGGCTTCCTGTAAGGCAAGTCATTCAAGGGAGAGAGAGCAAGGAGGAAGCCACATTTATGACCTAGTCTTAGAAGTCACACATTGTTACTTCTGCCACCTCTATTTGTTAAGAGCGAGTCTTAAGTACTGCCACCCTCTAGGGGAGGGGAATTAGGTTCCATGTTTTGAAGGGAGGAGTGTCAAAGAATCTGTGGACATATTTCAAAACCACCACAACGTATGAGATCAGACACCAAACTGTGGGACCCAGGGAAAAGCACATTTCCTCTCTGGGCCTCAGTGTCCATATCCGTAAGACAAATAGGTTGGCGCAGATAGTTTGAGGTTCCTTCCAGCTCTGACATGGAACAACTTCATGAAATATTTAAGGTTGTAGCTTCTGAGGCTTGCAGAGGAGGGAAGGAGTGAGAGGCATTTGAGGCCTTAGCTCCAGCCCAAGGACAAGACCCTGCCTGACTCCAAGACCCCCTGGAGAAGGTCTCATTTCCCTCTCCTTTCTCTTTAATCATAGAATCAGAGACCAGAGACTTGGGGTTGCAATCTTAGATGCCTGTAGGGGCCTGGCAGGTAATGTAAATGCATGAAGAGAGCTTGGTGACAGACCACTCTGGTGAGCCCAGGCCTTGTGGAAATGCAGGATGAGGACTCCCATATCTTCCATTTTAACTAGGCCAGAAATCCAGGTTTTTTTATGTGAACTCTTCCATTTTGCAAATGTTCATGAATAACCCAATTAAAAACAGAAACCCTTTGTGGTCAAACAATATGATCCTACAGGCCACATGTGACCCGTGGGCCATCAGTTTGCAACCTTTGATTTGGTCTTACCCCTTACGCAAGTGTGAGTCCTTTTTACATCTTACATTTGGGCCTGGAGTTGCAACCTGAGGGCCCTGCTGGAAAGGGGAAGCTGGGGGTCTATACCCTGCCCTGTTGGTTCCACCTTTCTGAGCTAGAAGAGGGTCTGGCTGGGGGTGATGGGAGGGTGGGCAGGGGCAGAGAGGCAGCTGCATCTACTATAGGTCACCAAGAGCAACTTCTTTTTGGAACCAGGCTCCTGAACCCTCCCTTGCCCTGTCCGTCTCTCACTTTTGCTTCCATCCCTGTGCCCTCCCATTCTGCTCCTCCTGTAGGATCAAGCAGCCTGCCCTGAAACTCCATGGAAACAGAGACACCATGTGTAAGCCCTGTCACATGGCCCACCTCGCCTCCGTCTGCGGCTCTGATGGCCACACTTACAGCTCAGTGGTGAGGAGCCCTGGCCCCAGGAGGGGTGGGGGTGGGGTGCACTGGAGTCCGCAGGGAGCAGAGAGGACAGCTCAGCTGGGCCTTCTGTGGGGCTCCCAATACTGCTGTGGGGCCGGATGCACTTGTCAGCGCATTCAGCGTGGCGGACCACAGCAGGGCACCAAGCCCGGGAGTCTGAGCCAGACCCTGCCCCTGACCTCGGGCAGGTGCAGGTGCAGGGTGGAGCCTGGAGGAGGCCGGTGACTGCAAGTCAGAGTAAGTGAGGAAAGGGCCTCATGAAAGTATGGAGGGCAATGGAAGCAAGGAGCTCCATCGTCCAGGTGCTGGGTGTTGAAATCTTCCCATGGGTGGATATCCACGTTGGACAGGATGGTTCACCAGCAAGCACCAGGCATTCTGGGGCAGGAGGAAGTAATCCTCCGTGAGATGACAGTGTGGGAGGGAACGGTAGTTGGGTGAATGAATTCCAACTTGATGGGATTTTTGTGAGGGTTAAATGAGACAGTATTTGTGAAAGCATTTTATAAACTTTAAAGTACCCTAGAAATGCTAATTTCTAGGTGCTAATTTCTGGGTGCTAATTGTGAATGCTTCTGCTAGCTGTGAGGAGTTGCTTGGTGTTTGGAGGGCACGGACTGTTAGCTGGAGTTGGGTTCTGGGGCTTTTGGGGTGAGATGCAGATTTAAGAGTCACCCGTTGTGGGTGATGATTGAAGTTGGGGAGGGGATGAGGTCACCCGGGGAGAATAAGGCAGAGAGAGAGAGAATAAGCAAAGGGGCAGAAGCTGCATGGAGGAGGGGTACAGAGGACGTAGGCGGAGCTGGTAGAGAGAGAAGGAGAGCGCTGAGTCACACCACCTGAGGGCAAAGCGGGGTTTGGGCAGAAGGCTGTGGACTGAGGATCCCAGCGCTGCCCTGTGGGGAGGTGGAGGTCCTCGGGAGGTCTGGCTTCCAGCCCAGCCCCGCCCTGTGGCCTTAGCTGAGTCACTGGGCTCCTCTGAACTTCTGTGTCCTCTGCTGAGCTCAAGAAACGCAATTCCTCCCTCACAGAGCTGTCGGGGGCCAGGTGAGGTCACGTTGTAAAATGCTACGAGGACCCGCTTCCATGAGCGGTCAGCCCATGGGGAGAAACCAGACACGACCAGGGCAAAACACTTGAAGGGCGAGGACTGGATGAACCCCTCTCGAAACTGTAAAGGCCAGGGAATTAACAGATGTGCAATAGCCAGTAGCTGTTTGTTATCAAGAGAGCCCATGGAGGTGACTGTGGGAAGGCCATGAGGGAGGGGCCCACAGCCGGTTGCCCCTATAGGGGCCAAGGGACTGTGGGGAGGAAGAGGAGAGGCCAAGAGGGCAAGGAGAGGTGGGTGAGTGGGGGTGAGGGGATGAGGGTTTCCTGGGAAGGACAAATGTGCAGAGAGGCAGGCTGGTGCGGAGTGGGGCTCCTGGGAGCCTTTGATTCCCCCCGCTTCCTGGGCCTGCTGCCCCTGACCATTGTACACCTGTGGCCTCCAGGGGGATTAGGAGGGCCGCTCCAGGCTGTTTGTGGGTCTGTCCCTCCCATCTCCAAGGGGGAAGGCAGATGTGGCTGCCATGGTTGGCTGGAGGGTGCCCCTAGCAGTGCCCCCGTCACCCAGCCCGACCTTTCTTTTCGTGTAGTGTAAGCTGGAGCAGCAAGCATGCCTGAGCAGCAAGCAGCTGACGGTGAGATGCGAGGGCCCCTGCCCCTGCCCCACAGAGCAGGCCGCCACCTCCTTCACAGATGGCAAACCAGGTAATGCGTGCTGGGCCACAGCCAGGCTAGGGGTGGGAGGCAGCTCACTGCCAGGGCCCCGGGGCGCCTCCTTCAGGGCTCTGGGATGGCAAGAGAGGTTTGCAGTGGGCAGGGAGAAGTAGCAAAGACAGGCACAGGCCTGAGGGACCTGTGGGTCTGGAGGTCTGGTTTACACGGAGCAGGAGGGCGCCGGCTTCATCCCAGGGAGACTGCGCTGGGTGTTTTTAGTGCTAGGGAGTGAGGCGGAGGAGGAAGGTGGGAGAGGAGAGAGAGCCTCTGATTTCTAACTCCCCTTCCCCCGGCATCCCACTGCCCGGCCTCCAGGCCCGTAGGGCAGCACCCCCAGCTGAGACCATGCTTGCTGCTTCACCCCACCTTCACCCTCCACCCCCTTCTCCCTGTTCTGCCGACTGCAGAGACCTGCACGGGCCAGGACCTGGCTGACTTGGGGGATCGGCTGCGGGACTGGTTCCAGCTCCTTCATGAGAACTCCAAGCAGAACGGCTCAGCCAGCAGTGGGGCCCGCCCGGCCAGTGGTACAGGAGCTGCTTGCTCTGCAGGGGAGGAGGGTGGGAGATGGGGAGATGGGGGCACACTGGGCCATCTGGCTGCACTGGGGAGCACCCACTTTTGCTCCCTCCTGCCAGACCCTGAGCCCCTAAAAGAACCTAAACCTCAGAACAAGGGGAGGGAGGCTTGATCAGACAGGAGGGATTTGGGATAGCTAACAGGAAGAACTTCTTAAAATGAGTGGAAGGAAGCTAAACCCTGAAATGGGTAACCAAGGGAAGGTAAGGAATTATTTTCCCTGAAGGGCTTTCAAAACAGGGTTTTGACTGGTTTGGGTGCAGTCCTATGCAGAGGCCAAGGGATGGGCCTTCAGCCATTCTTGAATTTCTCAATGCCATGTTCGGATTCTGAGCTGTCCTGACCCTGAGCAGAGGGCTGGGGCTGACAGAGAGGTGGAGGGATGGATGGACAGATGGAGCAGGTCTGAACCGTGGCCTTCTCCCCAGGGCTGGACAAGAGCCTGGGGGCCAGCTGCAAGGATTCCATCGGCTGGATGTTCTCCAAGCTGGACAGCAGTGCCGACCTCTTCCTGGACCAGACAGAGCTGGCTGCCGTCAACCTGGACAAGTACGAGATCTGCATCCGCCCCTTCTTCAACTCCTGCGACACCTACAAGGATGGCCGTGTTTCTACCGCCGAGTGGTGCTTCTGCTTCTGGAGGGAGAGTGAGTGCGGCCCCTCAAAGGGCCCCGGGCCCCCAGCCCTGCTGTGCGGGCTCTGCCCCTTGCTCCAGGCTGTCTTTGGGAGTCGGGGTGGCTCCCTCTTGGCTACCTCCCCATGCCCAGAACTTTTCCTGCTCCCCCACTTCCTGCACTCTCTCAGCACCTCATCTCTTGGAGCCCAGGGAAGCCAGCACTTGAACTCCCTTCCTCGGCAGGCTCCAAGGTGGATCATGTGGGTCCTGAAGCTTATGCACTTTCGGAGGCCTGCTTTAAGGAAGAGTATTAAAAACTAGAAATGTAAAATTTCTAGGCCCCTCAGAGGGCTTGGAAGGGGCTGAGGGTTCCTGAAGCTGAAGCTAGGTTGGCTTCTCAGTGATTCCGCCTTTAGGCCCATCTCACAGTACTTGCCCCAAATATGTGATTATGCATGTGATCATTAGCCTTAGAGATATAACGTCATTTGTCAGCTTTATATATCCTGAGCCAGAGCGGGACATGTGCTTAGAGATCATCTAGGCCAAGTGATAACCATCATCGATGGTTAAACTGAGGTTCCGAGGGCTCAGCTGACCAGCCAGAGGTGCGGTAGCCCGTGCTCTGCCTCTGGTGTTTGGCCTGGTCCCCGCTGTGGTCGTGTGATGGGAGTATACAGCTGCTGTGGCCTGAGGCTGGGCCTTCCTCTAGGGTTCCGCCAGAAGCTGGTTTGGGACACTGGGCAGGCAACTGAATCTTTCTGAGTTCAGTTTCTTCGTCCGAATGGGGAGATAACAATACCTCAGAGACTGTTGTGAAGATGAAGTGAGAAAATCTGGGTGCAGAGCACCATGTAAATCACAAATCCCTCTGCCAGTGTGGGGTGTTTTGACCAGTTTTACTGCCCGTAACTGCCCAGCCTTCCTGCGCTCTCTGCACAGCTCCAGCACTTTTACTTCCCGGGCCTTTGGAGCTCGTGCTGTCCATTCTGTACAGTAGCCTTCTTGGGCAGGAGGCTGGGAGCTGATCTTATTTTACAGCCAGCCAGGCCCCCGCTGGGAAGGGCTAGGGCACTTCTCAAGGTCACAGACAAGTTAGATTTGGCTGCCAGTTATTTTCAGGCTTCCATCTAATGTTCCCTCGAGTCTTATGTTGCCCCCGGGCGCTCTCACCCTGGGGAATCTGTGCATTCACCTCCTCTTCTGAATCCTGTTTACTCATCCCATGAGTCGCCAATACCCTCGGAGAGCCCTGGGCTTCTTGGGGGGGCCTCAGCGCATCCCACAGCCATGGAACAGCCTCTCCCAATTGGAGCCTGGGTGTTCTTATCTGGCAGAGCCCCTGTGCCAGTTTTGGAGACATTTGAAGGATCAATGCATCCCACTGTGGGGGAGCCCTGTGTCAGAGCCTGGGTATTTTCATCTTGCAGAGCCCTCTGACTGGGTTTCTAAGCCTTGAGGGGACTCAGTGAGTCTCATCAGCACCATGGGACAGCCCCCATCAGAGGGTGATTCTCTCCCTGCAGAGCCCCCCTGCCTGGCAGAGCTGGAGCGTATCCAGATCCAGGAGGCTGCCAAGAAGAAGCCAGGTGAGGGGGCTGGGCTGGGCTCAGAGGAGGAGTCAGGTGCCCTGGGGTCCCTCTGAGGCCCAGAGGCTCTAGACCCTGGGTATCATGGAAGACGCTGAGTTCAGAGGAGGCCCTGGCTTAGGAAGACAGGAGAGGGAAACTCCCTCCTGTCTTTATCCTCGTGGTGGACAAAGGTCTCCCAACCAGCCCCTCAATAAGTGTGTTTTAAGCACTAATTTTGTGCCCATTCCTGCCGGGGCTGGAGGTAGGGATACAGAAGGTTCCTAGAACCCTCTGTTCAATTCACTTCAGCCAGGGTGTGTGCAAAGCTCAAGGGAGGCCCCGCCATAGCAGATGCTCATGTTCTCGGCAAACATTTGAGTGTCAGCCCTGGAGAGACAACAGCAAACCCAGCCTAGGTCAGAACTGATGGGCAAGACAGTAGTGGTCCCTGGTCTCATAAAGCACACAGGCTACTTGGGGAAACACAACCCACAAGGTGACACACCAGAAAGACAGAGCGACCGGTTGTGGCTCCTGTATGTATGGTGCTGAGGGAGAGCACAGTGGACAGAAGTCAGCCTGGGGTCAGCGAAGCCCTCTCTGGGGAGCTGGTGTTCAAGAGGAGACCTGAAGGATGAGAACGAGGTAGCCAGGAGCAGAGCTGAGGGCAGGAAAACGTTCTTGGGACACAGAAAGGACCTGTGTGGCTGAGCGTGGTGGTTGAGGGGACAGAGGTCCGAGGGGCAGATCCCATGGGGCCTTATAGTTCCTGGGTGCAGCTTGACCTTTAACTGGGCAGTGAGACCAGCTCATATGAAACCAAACACTGGAACCTCCCTGCAAAGCCGTATTGACTGAGAACCCAGTGGCCTTTGGGGGCAGGCACTAGTGCCACTTCTGCCAGGAAGCCAGGATCTTCCTCCTGGAAGCAATCCTCTCTGGTCTGCATTCCCCGAGCATGTGCGCTGGGCCTTAGGGCACATGTCCTGGGGTGCCTGGTGTTAACATTTCTATGTATCTCACCCCTACTAAATGGGCAGAGTCTATCACCGGGGCCCCAGAGTGGGGATGTCAGCCGGTGTCTGTTAAGTGAACAGAGGAGCAGCCTGAGGGCAGGTCAGAATCAGAGGGCTGGGAGGAGAAGCTGGCGTTGCCGGCAGGAGACAGCCAGGCAGAGGAGCAGCTGTAGGATCGAGGGCGTCTGGCACAACGAGGTCAGACTGGCCATCCTGCAGGACTTGGGAACTGTGGAGGCAGATGGGAGCCATTGCAGGGGCTGAGCAGGTGGTTTAGAAAGGCAGGTTTTCTTGTTTCTGGTCAGTCAAGCTGGAATAAATGCTGGCATCCAACCCTGGACGGCTGAGCTTGTTGGGTGGTCAGTACCTGGGCTGGCTGGGATCTGGTGGGGTCTGGGCCCCTGTGAACCCAAGGTCCCAGGGCCACCTCTGGGAAGAGCCCACACCCCGAGGCCCCTGCTCTGACCCTGCGGGGCGTGCCCCATTCAGGAGTCTTCATCCCGAGCTGTGACGAGGATGGCTACTACCGGAAGATGCAGTGTGACCAGAGCAGCGGCGACTGCTGGTGTGTGGACCAGCTGGGCCTGGAGCTGACTGGCACCCGCACGCACGGGAGCCCCGACTGCGGTAAGGGCCGGACAGCCGCCAGAGGCCCAGCTCGGTGTGGCAAGGTTTCCTGCTAGCAGGATGCTAACCTGCCCCTTGGCTTGTTCCCCTCACAGACGACATCGTGGGCTTCTCAGGGGACTTTGGGAGCGGTGTCGGCTGGGAGGACGAGGAGGAGAAGGAGACAGAGGAAGCAGGCGAGGAGGCGGAGGAGGAGGGCGAGGCTGGCGAGGCGGATGACGGAGGCTACATCTGGTAGATGGACCGCGGGGAGCTGGGGCAGGCCAGGGTGCTGACGGCCGGGGAGACAGGCCAGCAGAGGCCTGGACAGAAGCAGGCAGATTGTGAACGGATCCAGAAAATAACAGTCTGAAGCTACCCTGGCTCCAACGGGGAGGACCAGATGTGTGAGTGTGCATGGCACGTGTGTGGCATGTATGGCCAGGATGTGTGAATGTGTGTGTGTGTGTGTGTGTCTGTGTGTGTGTGTGTGTGTGTGTGTGTGTGTGGCATGCACTGAAAAACGTGTCCTTGGTCCACACTGCTACTGGCTGAGTGAGTCACCCAAAGACCCCTTCGGCCTCCTTGTAGTTGTTTTCTTTCCATTTTAGTTTTAAAATACACACATACACACACTGCAAGGTCAAAACTGATTAAATGAGATGCCCCCTTGCCAGTCCCCCAGCCCCATCCAGGCCCACCCTGACACCCTGGGATTCCTTGTCCTGATTTGCTACCCTCACCTCAATCAGTCCTCCCTCCTCCTGCCCCTGCCCTTCTCTCTTTCCCTTCTGGAGTCAAGCCCTGGCCTGTGGGATGAGGCCTAGGGACCATCCCTGGGGGCAGAGGAGAGGGAGGGCAGGGAGCTGTCTGCTGGCCAGTTTGGCTGTGACACGCCCAGCAGACTCAGATGAGGGGCTGGGACACCCTCCTCAGTGAGCGCTTACCCTTTGCTGGACTCTCCTCCTAACCCAAGCCAGTGTGACCAGAGGTGGCAGAGAAAGAGCTGGGGGAAGAAGCTGAGAGGTCGGGGAGGAAAAGGCCTTGGCAAGCTGCTGGGGAGGGGAGGGGTGGACCATGTGAGGAAGAGAAGGGGCCAGCTTGACAGGGAGAGTATGCCTTTGCAGAACCAGGTAGAGCTCTTAGGAGTGGAGACGGGGCACCCCTGAATGCCAGGCCCTGGAACAGCTCAGGCCCCTTTCTGTGGCTCTCAGGTGGGGGCCTGGTCTGGGCTGTTCTGTGGGGGCTGTGGGTGGTGGTTATGCAAGTGAGCTCCCCCTAGCCCTGAGGGAGGACCACACCTTCCCCTGTCTCCATTGTTGGGGTCCCCCACACCAGGAACCTGAGGATCAGGCCGCAGGTGAAGAGCCTGGGTCTTGCCCAGGGGTGTGTGTATGCACCTACGTCCTCCCTGACCACTTAATAATTGCTCCCCTCCCATCCAGACCAACAGAAAGCATTGTCCCTGAGACCCTGTGAAGGAGGAGCAGTGGAAAGCTGCAAACTTCTGCCCTCAGAGACCAGGATGTTTCCCCATCTCTCCTCCTCAAGAGAGAGGCACCCCTGGGCCATTTCCAGCCCTACTCCTCTCAGCCCCCGGGCTTGCCCTCCATCCCCTCTGAGGGTCCCCTAGGGATGCTCTAGTGGAGGGCCTTTCAAGCTCTGAGGTGTTCAGGGTTGTGAAAAGTCAGAGGGGACAGGTCCGGGGCAACCAGAATCTGAGGCCATGCCTCACTGTTCCCCCAAATCTCCTTACCGTGTGAGAGCCAGCATGGATGAGAAAGTGCCCCATGTTGGGTTTTTTTTTCTTACTCTATCCAGTTCTCCCTGTTGAAGCAAGTTTTTTAACACCTTTGGTGAAGAATTTCTTGCCTGGATTTGGGCCTCTGATGCCCTTTGGTGTGTGGTGAGTGCGTGTGTGTGTGTGTGTGTGTGTGTGTGTGTGTGCGTGTGTGTGTGTGTGTGTGTGTGTGCGCACGCGCGCGAGCCTAGGGACAATCCCCGGGGGCCTAGCATAGGAGGAGGAGCGCCCTGTGTGCTGGGTGGTGGCAGGGTGTGGGGTCCATGTGGTAAGGTTCCCTGGGCAAGCCTCCCAGCCTGGCTCCCCGGATTCTTTACTTCCACCCCGGAATCCACATCTTACAAGCCCTCCGCAGGGGGAAATAACGAAACTCTAGTTAGCCCCATGAACCGCTTCTCATTCCACAGCACAGTTTTGATTGTTAAGGTGTCGTGCTGTTCCAGATCCCCCTCGCCTGTCTTCCCCTCTCCCCTTCCTGTCCTCCCAGTCCTTCCTCTGGTCCCCAGCTCAGTTCAGGGAAATTCCGGTTCATGTCAGCCCTCTGCTGTCTGAGCACAGCTCCTCTCAGAGCTACCTGAAACTTCCTGCTCTCACTAGGATTGGAGACTGTCTGTCTCTTCCCTCTGCCCTGGCTCAGACGTCTGGAACCGTCTCCTGGGCCCGGCTGTTGAGGATGCTGGGGCGTTCTGGGGTGGGGAGGCGGCAGAGAGGGAGGAGTGCCCCTCTCCTCTTACTGTTGCCCTCCCCTCCTGGGGGCGCATGCCCTCTCTGGGTCTTCTGGTTGTGCACGTTTTTGTGACCTTGTAAATACGTTGTAGAGAGAAAGCAAAAGGCGCTGAACGAGACCCTGGTGGGACTCAGGGGTCCATCATTGCCCTGTCTCTGAAGCCCCTATGCTGCTTTTCACCCCACCCTCTGGGACCGAGACACCCAGCCCCTGCAAAGTTAGACCAAGCAGCTTGTGCCCAGTGGGCTGAAGGCCTCCAAGTCACTTCTTGTCAGACAAGGTGCAGGTTTCCTTGTGAGCAAGGTTGCAGGGTGGTCCTTCCTCAGCTCCTTGGATGTGTGCCCTTGACCAAGCTGTCTGCCACCTGGCCCCTCCCATGTCCCTTTTCTCGGTGTCCTCCCTCTGTCCTGTCCCCACTCCCCTGGCTTAGGCAGGCAGCGGGATTCGGGCTGTGTTGGAAAGAGCTCGACTAAATTTTCAGAGAAGTTCCTTGCCTGGCCCTGGACATGCCCTTGGCCACCCCAGGCCTCCTTACCCACTGGCGCTGGGAGAGACAGGCATGTCTAAGATGGGGCAGGTTGGAGTTGGAGCGAACAAATGTGCCTTGAGAGACCACTCAGAGAGGGTTCAGGGCGATGGGGAAGGAGGTGTGGGAACTCAGGAAGGAAGAGGAGGGAGGTGAAGCTGATGAGAGTGTGAGGAGGTGTGACTGCCCCCCGTTGTCCCCCTGGGGCTGTGACCACATGTGGCCAGTGGTCACACTTCTGTCCTCACGCCAGCCTGCCTGGTTTTAGTGGGCAGGCCACCCACTCACCTCTCATGAGCTCCATCTGCTTTCAGCTTCACCTGAGTGGGTGGGGGTCCATTGGGATCAACATGGGAACCCTCCATTTCACCAAAGCCTCCCCCGCCGCCCTTGGGGAGAATGAATGGCTAATCCACCGACCCCCGGCATCATCGTGAGGCTGTGGGCTGGCAGGGGTCAAAGGGAAGAGACACCGGGGGTGCCAAAGGAGACTCGAGACATCAGAGGAAGTCCCAAGCAGAGCAAATTGCTTTATAGCCTGAAGCCTACTTAAACTGTGTTACGTGCAATAACTGAGCTTAGAGTTAAGAATTGTGTTCAAGTGCTTGGATTTCCGTCTGTATATTTAAGTGCTGAAATCGTATCTCTCAGTAATTTTAGATGTCTTAAAAAAAATTCGGAAAACAAAGTGTTAGACTGTGTCTGTGCATTGATGGGCACTCAAGCGTCCCATGGGTCACCCCACCCTCTTCCTCTCCCCTGTGCCCCCCCTCCCCTCACATTCACCCCTGCCCCCCATCTCCACTTGGGGACCCCACCTCGTGTTGTCTTTATCTGCCTATTAACTCAGCCTAAGGAAACAAGTACACTCCACACATGCATAAAGGAAATCAAATGTTATTTTTAAGAAAACGGAAAATAAAAACTTTATAAACACCACCTACTGGCACTACTCTGATTATTCTCCCCCTTGTCATTTTTTCACAAAACAAGGTCCCAGGATTCAGGCTTGTGGTCAGCACACTTCCGTTATTCACCTTCATATGTTAGACCTCCGAGAGGGTGGGGCTGCGAGGAGGGGCCTGATTTACTGAGGGGAGGACCAGAAGCAACTTAGAAACATTTTTGGTATTATTGCAAATATATATGCAATGTATATTTGTAGATAGGCCAATAAATACATCTGTATCACAAAACAGAGATCAAACTGTGTCCTGCTTTTTTTACTCAGCCTGTTATGAACCTTTCTCTATGTCATTAATATTATTTGAAGACATGACTTAAAAAAATTGTATTGAAATATAGTTGATTTACAATGTTGTGTTAGTTTCAGGTGTACAGCAAAGTGATTAAGTTATACATATAGATTCTCTTACATTATAGGTTATTACAAGATATTGAGTATTGTTGCCTGTGCTATACAGTAGGTCCTTGTTACTTATCTGTTTTATATATAGTAGTGTATATATTTTAATCCCAAACTCCTAATTTATCCCTCTCCCCCACCCCGACATGACTTTAATAGTTGCAGAGTATTCCACAATATGGATGTACTCTAATGAATTTAACCATTTCCCTATTTTTGGATATTTCTGTTGTTTCCAATTTCTTGATACTCTGAACTCTAGCCCTAGAACTTGCTAACCGTGACCTTGGTCAAGTCATCTGCAGATGAGGAGAAGAAGTCATCTCACAAGGATCACGTAGAAGTGCTTTCTCAACAGTGAAAACCCTGCATAAATGTCTAGTTATGCCTCCTGTGCCCGCGCAGAGCCAGGGCAGACTCTGCCCGTCTGCCTAGAATGGATACTAAGGAAGGGTAGCTACCTCCTGGGTGGTGGGAGGCTGTGCGGGTTGGTTTTCTGCCCTTTGATGTTTCTCACTGTCACCTGCAAGGTCAGACTTGGAGGCTCAGGAGTCTTCCTGGAAGGAAGTGTGAGGATGGGTGTGACTCGCCCAGGAGCTTCTCCCAGCACGCAGGATGCAGGAGAAAGTAGGTTGGAGATGCAGATGGAGATCCCTAGAAACTGGTGCACTCTCTGGGCTTGTGGGAACCTGTGGTTTTGGAAATAGAGGAGCCATGGGGGAGGTGTGGGGTCCTTGAGGTTGGATTGGTCAGTGGAAGCATCTTATGCCAGCCCATGAGGTAGGCACTATTATTAATGCCCATTTTGCAGATGAGGAAACTGAGTCTCAGGTTTGGTAACTTGACCAAGGATATGCAGCTAGTGTGGGGCAAAGCCTGAATTCTGCTTCCTAATTACCATCCCACACAAAGCAGGCTGCCATCAGTGCCCAGTGACTGCTCCTTGCATGGCCCACAGGTCCTCAGAGGAGGATGATCACCTGCACAGGGGTAAGTCAGGAAGGCTTCCTGGAGGAATGGGACTTCAGCTAGGCCCCCTACATGGGTAAGAATCATCTAGTGGCTCAACCCTGGCCACACATCAGAATCATCTGGGGGAGTCCAGGCCCCCAGGCCCTACCCGCAGGGATTCTGATTTTATTGTTCTGGGTTGGGGCCATCACTAGGCACTGCTGATGTGCAGCCAGATGTGTGCATCCATGTTAAGCAGATAGAAGCAGTGTGTGTCCCTTAGGTGAGGGCAGGATGTGCAAGAGGCCAGGGCAGGAATAAGCCTGTGAGGAGCCAGGACTGGGCCCTCATCTCTGGGTGGGGACAGTGTGAGGCCTGCAGGCCAGTTCAAGGGCAGGAGCCAGGAGGTCCAGTCGTCCCCTGACAGGAGGGCTTCCATTTTATTGTTTCATCTAACATCTTATCAGTCACCAAGCCAGGCCTGGGTACTGGATCGTCGAGGAGCCTGCAGCCTGCTGAGGGTGCCTGCATCCACCCCTTGGGAAGCCTCTGAGTGAGTATCCTCAGCGTGCAGGGAAATATTGGCATTTGCACTTCATGATCAGCATTTGTTCCGGCCATGGGGAGTTAGAGGCCAGTCAGTCAGGGCCCAGGCTTCTGGAACAATTCATCCATTGTCACCATATCCCGGCCACCCGGGTTTCCAGGGCCATCGACAAAGAGCATCGCCCAGGACAGGCCCAGGTGCTGACGGCAGTAAGTGAGCTGCCGGGGATGCCCGCCGCCACTGCTCCTCCTGGATGTGATCCCTCAGTCTTGGTCCTCCCCCACCTCCCTGTACTGTGGGAGCCACCTTGTTCTGGTGCCTTGTTTTTCCTCGGGATTTAGCCTCCTGGAGACAAGGACTGTACATTGACTGCTCTTAGGTGAACAGCCAGGACCTGAGAGCAAATCTAAAAACAAAAACACGTGTAAACCTACAGAACCAGCCTCCCCACACCTGCCCTGTGGGCCCCGTGCCTTTGGCTGGTCTCACACATTTGTGTGGGGGGGTGGGTTCGGAGAGGGGGTGGGTTTGCCCAAGAACAAATAAGACAACAGACACAAAACAACAGCAACAAAAACCCCACTAACTTAAAACATTTTTTAAAATTATTTTTGAGCAACAAAGGTGAGGGAAAGGAGGAAAACACAAATGTCTCTATATTCCCATCAGCGTCCTACGTGCTTTTTACAGTATGTTGTTTAATCTTCCCAACAAACCCAAGAGACTAGTATTACCCACCCACCCCCATTTATACAAGAGACAACTAAGCCTCTAGGGGAGTGACATTGGCTCACTCCTGTGGCCGCGATGTCACCCCAGCCTGACCAACTCCAGTGTCAGCCTCCACGCTCTGCTGCCACTGGTCTGTGATTCCCACAGTGAGAGAGTAAATAATGCAGAGATCCTGCATCTTCGGAAACAAGTCACAGGCGAACATGGATGGGAGCTTGAGTGCCGGGGAAGAGCACGGAAGAAGTGAGGACACCTGGGATTCACCTGGTCCTGTCTCCAAACTTGGGTCAGCACCTCTCCACGAGCCTTAGTTTCCCCAGCTGTGAGATGAAGGGGTTGGGCTAGACTGCCCAGTTTTGTGATTCTGTGCCAGCGTGAAAAGGCAGGAATCCTGACAGGCTCAAAATTTTCTTGCTCTCCCTCTCACACTCCACACTTCCTCTAATTAACCCCAAGGGCTCACACATTTGCAAAGCAAAATTAACTATGCTTTAAAAAGAACGCTGGAGAAGGGCTGTGAGCCGTGGCAGCCATCTTTCTGAAGGCTCAAAGGACTGAGTTCTTCTGTTGGTGACATTTGGAGGTGGGTAGGGCTGGGGCCCCACTTTGGAGCAGGGTGTTTCCTACAGTTGGGGGAACAGGAAGGGAAAGGCAAGCGCTCTCCCCTTCAGCCTGTGCACGCTGCCACCTGACAGTGAGGAGGCCGAGGAGGTCACGTGGCTGACACAGTTCCCCAGCCCGTGGCCATGGCCGGGGCAGATGGTGATCTCAGGCCCAGCCCAGCCAGAGCCTTCTCGTGCATGATTTCATCTAAGCCTTACAACAGCCCTCATCATCTTATGGATGAGGACACATCACACAACTGTGAGTGCCAAGTCCTCTCACTAGTCCCCCTTTATAGATGCTGAGGCTGAGGCACAGGAGGCAAAGGGCACAAGGCTGAGTGAGTGATGAAGGGTATCCGTAGACTGTCGGGTATCGGGGGCTCCTGGGGGCTGTGAGAGTCAGCCGGGCTAAGTTAGGAGGAGAGCGGAAACATGCTAAGTTAGGTGGAAGGAAACATGAATGCAGATGGCTTCCTTCACAGAGGGTTTCCTCTGCACCAGGCCCGGTGCCGTGGGAACAGCCGCGTGGGCCATCTTCTTCACTCCTCACAGAATCCAAAGAGCATGGGGAGCTCTGGGGCCACTGGTATCCAGAGAGATGACACGGGGTGTGGAGTAGGATGGGAGGAGGCCTCCCTGGCCCCCAGGGGAGGAGGGCCTGGCATGTAGCCTGCAGGGCCTATGCCCAGGCAACAGATCCCAAAGCCCTTGGGATCCCTAGCAGTTCCTCAAACACAGGTGGGGTCAGAGGCTGCAGGATGACCCTATGTCCACTCTCCCCTTGTATAGCAACAGAACCCCCTATTTCTAGCTGGGCATCTGGCTGCCCAGACAAAGGCCACACCTCCCAGCCTCCCTTGCAGCTCCACATGGTCAGGTGACTCCCTGCTGGAAAGTTGGTTGAGAGTAGAAGTGACAGATGCCACTTCCTGGTGGTGGCCTTCAGGAGAAGCAGCCATGCCTCCCCCCCAACTCTTTCTGTCTCTTCCCACTTCCAGGAACACAGATACAGCAGCTCCATCTTGAGGTGACGTAACCAGGGGAAGGAGCCTGGGACCCACTCACCCCAGAGTCACGGTTCCAGCCAGTGGAGAGAAACGTAGGTGTTTATTTTGTCTAAATCATTTTTAGTCTCTGATACAAGAGCCAAATCTATATCTGAATTCTGATGGTCTCAAACTCTTTTGCCCTGACCACAGAAAGAGGTAGATTTTACATTGGGATGTGTGTGTGTAACCAGAGCAAGGCTTCATGAAGCAATACCAACCCTTCCCATACACTCTGCATTCTAATATTTTAACTCTGTTTAGTTTTTTAAAACATGCTTATTGTTGTGCTCACTAAATTGTCATGACCTGAAGTCTGAAAAACACCATCTGGACTATCACACAGGCTGACACTTCTCCCACCAGGCCACCAGCTTTCCCGCTTTTCTGTGACCACCCACCACCTCTCACTATCTGCCTCATACCACTCTTTTTTCCCTCTTTCAGTCATTTATTCAAAAAACATTTATGGAGTATCCACTGTGGGCCAGAAACCACTCCAGTGGTCATCCTGGTAAAAGTAGCAGGGAGCTGAGAGAGGGAGAGATGAATCAGTGATCAGGGGAGGCTTCCTGGTAGAGGTGGCATTTACACAGGACCTTGAAGGGCAGAGATAAATGTGGATGAGCAACACCCTGGCCCCAGCTCCACTGCAGCCTCAGTTTTAGCCTCTCCCAGCCTCTCAGTCATGAGCCTCTAGCCACACTGTTCTTCCTTCCCTCCCTGAAAAGAACCCAAATCTTTCCCATGTTAGGGCCCTCACATTCTGTTTCCTCCAGCTGGAATGCTCTTCCTCTGCCTCCCCTTCTATCGCCCAGCTTCTACCCATGGCTGAGTCCCCAGCAGTGATCACCTGAGCTAGCGCCTGTCTCTAGACAGGTGGTGATCAATAAATATCTGTTGAATGAATAAATTCTAACTTAGCCCTGTTCATCTATTGCTTGGACAACTGCAGCAGCCTCTATCCTGGTCTTCTAGGCCCCTTCTTTCTAGCACTGTTGGTCCATCTTGGTCACAGCTGCCATGGAGACAGGGTGATTTGCTTCCTCTACATAATACCTTCAGTGGCTCCCTATTACCCACAGAGTGAAAGTCAAATTCCTTTTGACTGGCTTTGTAGAAGCCTGGTGATTTGGCCACCACACTCCTTTTGTTCCTCCTCATCTTCATCTTCCTCTCCACCTTCTGTGCCTCAGAACCTTAGTTTAGTCTGTACTTCCTGCCTGAAAATTTTCTCTATTCTCCTTCTTTACCTGGTGAACTCCTACACATCCTTCAAAACCCAACTCAAACAACATGTCTCCTTCTTACCTCCTCAGGCAGAGAGGACCAAGCTACTTCTGTTCCTCATTGGCCTTGTGTAGGCCTATATTCTGTCCTAAGACCACTGGGCTGCATCTCCTTGATTCCCTGGGTTTTCCCCTGCTGGAGTTCCTTGAGGGCATGGATCATGTCTTGTCACATGTGTATCCTTGAGTCCTGAGCCTAGCACAGGACAGGTAACCAGGATGTATATGTTAAGTAAATGAGTGACTAGATGAATTATCTTGTCTCAGTTCAGCCTGACATCCCCCTTTAAAATATCATCACTCCTGGTGCTGTTTATCATCATTACAGATTCACTTCTCTTCAGGTGCGTAAACAATTTTACCCTTTCCTGTAGAAACTTTCTGCAAATTGCTGCCAAGCTAAAGTGTCCCAGTAATTTTATGTGGGAAACCAAAATGTCAACATTTTATATGAAGTGCTGAAAATTAGATTTAGTTAAAGGAAACCAGTTTTTATATTTAGTTAAAATAAACACGTTTTTATAATTTTTTAAATTTAGTGAATTTGGTGCATTCAGGTGTATAAATTTTTTGGCAAATTGGCCTACTTACTGCCTCCTGAACTACTCTCCCAGCTTATATTTCAAAAGGAGCCCTAGCCCAAAGGAATGACTCTCTAAGGATGGAAATTGGTGTCTTTTGGGGTAGAGACATCACAGACAGAGAAGCTTTCATTCATTATGTTATTTGCATTTTACTTGGATTTTACTTGGAGTCACAGCCCTGTGCTTTTTCAATGTCACCCTAACAGCACCAAGTGCTCACATGCTCACCAGAAAGTGCATGGGGTGACCTCTCTCAACTGGAGGCGCTGCTGGCCTGGATGGGAACCACACTCCTTTGCTCACGTTGGCTGCTTGGCCAGTCGGGGTGGGAGAGTGTGGAAACAGGACCATATCAACCAGGACCCTTCAGTGCAAGCAACAGAAACTCAACTCATACTGGCCTAGGCAGAGAAGGAATTTACCGGCCCTCATAAAGGGGGAGGATACTGGGGCAGCTCTTGGAAGTGAAGGAAAAAGTCTAGGAACCAGGGCCTCCAGGAAAGCGACTGTGAGGTGAGTGCCCCCAGGGCTCTCCCCGGTGCTGCCCATCTTTCATCAACACTTTACTGTTTCTTTTCACCCGTTAGCCTCATTCTCTGACTCCTGATGGGCGTTCTCCACGTGGCATAGAACCTGCTGCTCCAGCAAAGAGAGAGCTGCTTGCTCCCAGAGTCTACGCATGAGTGGCAGGGAAAGACTCCGACCGGACCCATCGCTGCTGCCAGGTGGGTGGGGTGCTGTGGGTGGCCAGCCTGGATCACGTAACCACCCTTTTGGCCAGAACATGGGCTGTGACCGGGGTAAGGGACACAAGGAAACTTCCTGGAAAGATACAAACCAGCAGTCCTCTATACAAACGGCGAGCAGAGTAGTTTCGCCTGAAGAAAATAACCCAGGGATGTGGATAAATTTCACATATTTTACTTAGCTCTCTTGGGAGACTAGGACTTTTTAAGTTTGTTTTTTTTTTTTTTTTTTTTTTGCGGTACGCGGGCCTCTCATTGTTGTGGCCTCTCCCGTTGCGGAGCACAGGCTCCGGACGCGCAGGCCCAGCGGCCATGGCTCACGGGCCCAGCCGCTCCGCGGCATGTGGGATCTTCCCGGACCGGGGCACGAACCCGTGTCCCCTGCATCGGCAGGCGGACTCTCAACCACTGCGCCACCAGGGAAGCCCCCTGAGACAAGGACTTTTAAAGATTTAGACGCTTCATTATTAATTCCAACCTACTGACGCCACCCAGCCATACACCTCCCTTCCAACTAAGCTCACTGCTCATTGCTCAGAGAATATTCCTAGAAGGGAATGAATGAATGAATGAATGAATGAATCTATCTATGGATCTGTACATGGCCCACTCTTTCCTACCTCTGGGCCATCCACTGCTCTGTCATCTGGAACATGGCCGCCACCACACCTGTTTCTGCTTGTTTTGATTATATCCATCCTTTAAGGCCCAGTTCAAGTGCTGCCTCCTCCATGAAACCCCTGAACCCATAACCATCAGGGATTTCTTTCTTCTTAGGCCTTGGTTTCCCTCACTCTTTGTAGACTCTAACCTGATCTTATGTTGTTTGTATTATGTATTGGTTTAGAAGAAGGGCTTTCCAACAATTAGTCCATCACACAGGTGGGAGGTAGTAAGTTCCCCGTCTCTGTAGGCTTTAGAGCAGAGGCCTGTTTGGGGGATGTTATAAATGGATGAGGACCTCTTGGGAACTGTCAGCAGGCTCCCAGGGCTGCTGTAACAAATTACCACAAACGGTAGTTTTAAGCAACAGAAATTTATTCTCCCACAGTTCTGGAGGCCAAAAATCCAAACTTAATGTGTCAGTGGGGTTGTTACTTCTGGGGGCTATGAGGGAGAATACATTCCATGCCTCTCTCCTAGCTTCTGGTGTTTGCCAGTGATCCTTGGCGCTCCTGGGCTTGTAGATACATCATTCCAATGTCTCTGTTTTCACATGATGGTCTCTGTGTCCTCTCCTGTTTTTTTGTTGTTCGTTTTGGTGGCACCATGTGGCTTGTGGGATCTTAGTTCCCAGACCAGGGATTGAACCTGCATCCTCAGCAGTGAAAGCACGGAGTCCTAACCACT
>NW_021146172.1:0-1118 GCF_002837175.3 Physeter macrocephalus
TGAGAATCCGCCTGCCAATGCAGGGGACACGGTTCGTGCCCCGGTCCGGGAAGAGTCCACATGCCGCGGAGCGGCTAGGCCCGTGAGCCATGGCCACTGAGCCTGCGCTTCCGGAGCCTGTGCTCCACAACGGGAGAGGCCACTACAGTGAGAGGCCCGCGTACTGCAAAAAACAAACAAACAAACAAACATAAACACGATGGGAGGGACTGAGGCCTGGCTTAGGGAGCTGGATTCCTTCACTTTTCTTCTGGCCTCTGCTCACATATGGTGTCCTAGGCAAGTCCCTGCCTCTTTCTGGGCTTCAGTTTTGAAATTATATAAAGAGGGCTTCGTTGCAGAGATGCATAAGCAAGTGCACAGCCAAATTGTTTCTCAGGCTCCAGCAACAGTAGATGGGTTGTTGGCATGAGTGAGCTCAGGCAGGCAAAGGCGCACAGGCCTCCTAACAAGGGCAGATGCAGGCGGACATGTAGCAGGAGTCACCAGGGCACCTGTCGATGTCCTAGCACAAGCAAGAGACAGTTAGGGCACCTGCACCCCACCTCCCTGCACCAGCATGAACACAGGAAGAAGGGCTCTGCTCAAAGGTGAGCTCTTTCTGATGCCCCCACCTGAAGCCGCTAAAAGGCCCATATCCTCTGGAGCCCTAGGGAAGATCATTCCCAGTGAAGTGGTTTCCAGAAAGTAAATTGGGGGTGGAAGTGATATTTGCTCTGAAGAGGCTCAGGCCCTGAAAATACGTTCCATCATGTACCATAAATTTTCCTTTTACAACTGAGTGGAATAAACCCAAGGAACATACCCGTAGTTGAAAGCACATGTTGATGACTGAAAATCCACAAAGCGAAGGTTGCTGGGTCCCTGAATCTCTCATTGGAAGAAAATCAACACGCAGAATCATTGGCTCTTTCAAAGCCTTTGTTGAGCTGTTATATGATGGGAGTGTAACTTTATGAAAGGTTCAAACAACTGATATTTTCATGTATATCTGTTAAGCGGGTAACTTAATTTAAATTCTGTAACAAAGGTATCTTCTGAAGAATTTTTTTCAAGAAAAATTACATTCCGAAGTCTGAAAAGAGCAAATCCCACTTGAAATTCGGAAAGGATAAGTT
>NW_021146172.1:5976-6324 GCF_002837175.3 Physeter macrocephalus
CAAAATGAAACAGTACAACTAGGTGACAGGGGAAATTAATATTAATTACTGGTAGGACAATTTACAAATAATGTGTTAGAAAAAAATAAAAATTTTATTTAATACAATTTCATTTTAAAATTGTTTTAGGTTCATAGAAAATTTGCAAGAATAGTGCAGGGTTTCACAAGTAGCCCAGAATCAGTTTCCTATCTTATTACACTTTCATATCATTAGAGTAGATTTTTACAGTTAATGAACTAGTGTTGACACCTGATTATTAACTACAACCCACTCTTTTTTCAAATTTTCTTAGACTTAACTTTTTCTCTTCTAGGATTGCATTCAGGATATCTCACCCTCATTCCA
>NW_021146172.1:7502-9205 GCF_002837175.3 Physeter macrocephalus
TGTGGCATAGAATAGAGGTTATTATTTTTTTGGATGACCTAAAAGCCAGATGACATGGCTCCAAAGAGTGGGGCACATCCCAGGCAAGAGAGCAGGCATGGCTGGGTCAGAGCATCACCAGTGCCATCAGCAGAGAGACTGGGGCACTAAGATTTTGAGTAAATTAGCATCCTGGCTGGGAGGGGGCACATGTTCTCCAGTGAGTCCTGAGCATCCTGCACTGCCCGCAAGGGCCTGCAGGGAGCCATGAAACCACTATGTCACAGGCGATGGGGCGCATGCGCTACTGCACCCGCACTGGATGGGCGGTCTTCCCTGAGGACGGAGGGGAGGCGCCATGGCGGCTGCGGGCCCGCGCGTGGGGCTGGCTGGTCTGCGGGAGGAAGACGTTCCCCGCCCGCGCCCCGGCCGGTGAAAAGGGGCTGTGCCCTCTCCTCGCGGCTCCGCGCCTTCCTTTCCCGCCGCCCCGCACGGTGTATGCCCACCTTCTCAGGTAACGTTCGATGTCGCTTGCTGTCCCTCGGATCCGGTCTCCGAGGGGCCGGGGGCGTGGAGGCTGTTCCCGGCGGGGCGTCTGTTCCGGATGCGGGGCGGTTGGCGGGAGGAGCCCCAGGCGGGGCGGAGCGCGGGAAGCGCGTGTCCTCGCGGGCGGCGAGGCCGCGCACCGGAGCCTCGGGCCACGGGGAAGGAGCTGGGGCGCGGGGGACGGGGAGCGTTCACTGTCGCGGACAGACTCTGCTGGGTTTCATCAGACGCCCCCTAAGGTTGTAAAAATATTCCTTCTCTTTAGTGGCCGAGAGAAATGTTTCCGCCCCTTTGTCCTCAACGGAACGGAATTATCCACTTATTCCTTTCTTCAAAGACCTTAACTAACAAACTATACACGCCTGATGCGCGGGTAACGTGGATGTAGTTAAAAAAATATTGAAAAAGTAATAAAAAATGTGTAGTAAATCACAATTTGTTAAGTTTTATGGTTTAAACATGTCAGAATCAGAATTTATTGTATTTTTACTTTCCTGTCTTAAAGGAATAAAATTATTTGGAGCGTATTGTCAGCTATGGATAGGCACTTGCCATCTACCTCGCCAAGGATTAAATCAGGTGCTGGTGCAGCTGCTGCAGCCTCTGACCTGCAACATCCCCTGAAAGGAGTTCAGGATGGAGAGCAGAAATGAGGCGCTCTGTGCTCGGGGGAAGCTGGCAGGACAGCTCTTCAGAGAGTTAGATACTTGCAGGAGCTGATTTTATGAGCCCAGTTCTTGTATCTCCTCGTGTCTAGAGAAACAATGAAATCCTTCATGGTGACGTCTGCTCCTCGTGACTAGCTGTAGCCTGAATGAGACGAGCACAAACCTTCTGCAAAAAATATATGTGCTCGATTGCGTGTACTCCCCGCTCACCAAAATCACATATATACTGACCTTCCCCCTGCCTCTTTGGAGCAGTTTCTTGGAGCTATCTGAGATTCTGTCTCCCAGTATATAGTCTTTATTTTGCCCCCAAATAAAACTTAACTCACAACTCTCATGTTGTGCATTTTTTAACCTCAGCAATATTTATTATTTTTTTTTTACAAATCATTCTTTTTTAAATTTATTTATTTTATTTTTGGCTTCATTGGGTCTTCGTTTTTGCATGGGCTTTCTCTAGTTGTGGCGAGCGGGGGCTACTCTTTGTTGTGGTGAGCGGTCTTCTCATTG
>NW_021146172.1:9884-10785 GCF_002837175.3 Physeter macrocephalus
AAAACTTCAACAGCATACTTAAAAGGTAAGACAGGGGCTGCTTTTTGGAAATTAAATACATTCATAGCAAATAAATTTTCTCCTAATACAGAATATGAAGGTTTTTAGCTTAATATTTTATATCTCCATCTAAAATGTGAAATTAGGTTATGTGTAATCTCCTTATTTTTTATTTTAAACCTCTTTCCCATAAGAATTGATATATCTATCTGTAGAATCTTCATAGCTTATTCATTTACTTTTTCTTTTGGTTTATTTTCTACAGCAGAAAGAGTATTCCTATGTCTTGTTAAAGTTTTTATTCTCCTAACCTAGTTCAAGGTTACTTTCTGACATTGGTTGTAAACAAGGGGAGAGGCCTTATAATAAGCATGCGTTTTCTCCTATAGTCAAGATTTTTTCTAGGACAACTTTCTTTACAATTTCCTCTTTGGTCACAATATTATCCCCTTGTGACAATTGCATAAAAATTTGTAATGTATTTATACCTAGATGCTTCTGATTTCACCACAGTGCATTTGCTCATATGATTTTACATTAAATATTAATATAATATAGATGATTTTATTCATATATGCTAACATGTTTTCCATAGGTGCACACATATATGAATATTTGCTACATGCCATTCATTTGCATGGAATGATAGCTGATTGCATCTGAACTTTCTGACTGACAATTGGATAGTCTTATTTGTGTTTAAAGTACTACTTAGAACGGACATTAAAATATCACATCCTCTCATTATACAGTATTTTAAAGGTCACATTTTAAATTGTGGGAGAAGAAATTTTGTCCATTAAGGTTAAGAAACGATCAGGTCCCAAATTTGGCATCATCATGTTCAGTGGAGGAACATGGCTTCTACGTCTTCGTACACCTGCCACAATTGCACCTGTAT
>NW_021146172.1:18903-22719 GCF_002837175.3 Physeter macrocephalus
TGTGTGTTTAAAGTACTACTTAGAACAGACATTAAAATATCACATCCTCTCATTATACAGTATTTTAAAGGTCACATTTTAAATTGTGGGAGAAGAAATTTTGTCCATTAAGGTTAAGAAACGATCAGGTCCCAAATTTGGCATCATCATGTTCAGTGGAGGAACATGGCTTCTACGTCTTCGTACACCTGCCACAATTGCACCTGTATAATATATGTGACCATAAGCATTTTTATGTCAACATTATCTTCTTCCAGTATACTCATAATTACCTGAGGTGTATAACATCTATTTTTTCCTTATACTTCAGTACAATCAATAAAGCTTCCTTTTGCAGTGATGGCATTGTTTTTAACATGAAGTTACCTTGTCATCTGACATATATGTATATGATGGGCTAATGCTCTTGTACAAAGCAAGGAAAAGTACTTTCATTTCATATTTTCATTTGTATTCCAGATCTAACCTGATTGCTTAGGAACATTATATACGTTTTGAAACTGTATTAAACACATAAGAACAGATCACTTTTCATCTTTACCTACAACATTAGCTAAATGGATATAGACATTATAATAACATGTAAGTCTGATAAAATTGGGAAGCATTCCAGGGTTTGAGCATCAAGTAATTTTATGGAATCTTCTAAGAGGTAATTTATTTCTGGAACATTATATGGCAACATCTAAAATCACTTGCAAGTCTGTCTGCCATTTGGGGTTTCTGATTTTGTCACTTTCAGCTATCCCCTAGGAACTGAGTTTGAATATTTTAAAAAAACACTTCTGATTAGAAAATATCAGGATGAAACATTAAATTTTTATGGTCACAACTCTGTTCTCATTACTCTCATGTGATATTTGAGTTGGCAGATAATTTGATTTTGTTCCATTAGTATGAAATGTAAGCATGGAAACACAATTTTTAAAAAGGATTCTTGGAATAAATGAGCCAGTCACAATGAATTATTAGTTATTTTATTTTTCTTTTATAAATGGGCTGTTTAAATATGTTCAGCCATGAAGTGACATGTAGACTCACTTCTGAGTCCTGACAGGCTTCTCTGGTGAGTGACTTCTTAGAAAGTAACCCAGGACACAGCCATACCAGTAAAATGACAACAGCAAAAAGAAAATTTAAAAAAGCCCCAAATAACATAATATATAATAAATAATGATACTAATGTGCATTAATAATTTAGCATAAAATATGTAAAATTGGTGTTGTTGGAAATTTTCTACTATCATGGCTTATTTACTTCTCTCTGTTATAAATCCTACTTAGCAAAATGAAACAGTACAACTCGGTGACAGGGGAAATTAATATTAATTTCTGGTAGGACAATTTACAAATAATGTGTTAAAAAAATAAAAATTTTGTTTAATACAATTTCATTTTAAAATTGTTTTAGATTCATAGAAAATTTGCAAGAATAGTGCAGGGTTTCACAAGTAGCCCAGAATCAGTTTCCTCTCTTATTACACTTTCATGTCATTAGAGTAGATTTTTACAGTTAATGAACTAGTGTTGACACCTGATTATTAACTACAACCCACTCTTTTTTCAAATTTTCTTAGACTTACCTTTTTCTCTTCTAGGATTGCATTCAGGATATCTCACCCTCATTCCATTGACAGTCTCCAATTTGGATTTAACTCGTTGTCTCCCTCGTGATTAGCCTGGGGTTATGTGATTCTGGAGAAGAACAAATAGAATTCACACTTCATATCAAGGGCACATGCTCTGCAGATGACTTATTACTGTTGATGTGGCCCTTGATCACCTGGCTGAGGTGGGGTTTGTCAAGTTCCTCACTGTAACATCAAACTTTTCCCCCGTCCATTGAGTGTGTACCTTGTGGAAGGATGTCACTGCGTGCAGGACACATTTAAGGAGTTGGGAACTATGCTCCGCCTTTCTGATAGTTAAACATCTGTATCTATTATTTGGGATTATGCCTGAGCGATTCCTACACTCCCATATTTATGTATCTCGTTTTTCCAGAAAAAATAGCCAGCAAGTTTATGAAATGATGCTCCACTCCAGTAAGATCAGAGAAATGCTGTGTCCAAACATCTGTGCCTTGAATAGTGTCTGGCACATAGTATTGCTCAGTAAATACCTGTGAATAAGAATTAAAAGACATGACGGAGGACATACATAGTGTGCATAGGTGGCAAAAACAGAATCCAGGCAGAGGGGAGAGCAAGGTAAAATGCAGTAAAGAAGGAACATGGCTGGCTTGTTTGAGGAAAGTTGGGAATGCTGAGTGGTTGATGTTAAGTGAGCAAGCAGTGCACCACATCTACTGAGACTGTGCTCTAGAAACTGCAAACCACAACTACTGAACCAACATGCCAGAACTACTGCAGCCAGCGTTCCTAGAGCCCGTGCTCTGCAACGAGAGAATCCACCACAATGAGAAGCCCGTACACCACAACTACGTTTAGCCCCCGCTTGCTGAAACTAGAGAAAGCCCGCACGGAACAACGAAGACACAACCCAGCCAAAAATAAGTAAAACAACAAATTTATTTTAAACAACAAAACAAATCTATATTACAATGCTGTAGTTATGCGACACTATGATACTGGCACTAAAATACACACATAGACGAAAGGAACAGAATAGAGAGCCCAGAAGTAAACCCCTGTGTATAAGCAACTAATATTTGAGATGGGAGCAAAGCACACTCAGTGGGAAGGATAGTCTCTTCAACAAATGGTACTGGGACAACTGGATACTACTTATAATTTGGGGGGAACATCTATATAGTTTTTCATAGTGGCTGTAGTAATTTACATCTTTACCAACAATGCACAAGGATTTTCTTTTCTCCATGTTCTTTCAAACACTTGTAATGTCTTGTCTTTTGACTGTAGCCATTCTAACAGGAGTGAGATGATCTCTGTACATTAAAGTTCCCAGAACTTACTCATCTTAAAACTGAAAATTTATACTCTTTGATGCAACAAATGATTTGCAGATATTCTCTCCTACTCTGTATGTAGACTTTATATATATATATATATACATATATATATAAAGCTTTTTAGTTTGATATAAATCCATCTGTTGGTTTTTACTTTTCTGGCTTATGCTTTGGGGATCATATCCCCAAATTTTTGCCCAAAGCAGTTTAAGTAGCTTCTTCTTTATGTTTTCTTTATGTTTTCTTCTTCTTTTTTAGTATCTGATCTTATGTTTCAGTCTTCAACCCACTTCAAGTTAATATTTGTGAGTGGTATAAGATAGGTGTCCAGTTTCATTTTTCTACATTTGGTTTTCCAGTTTTCCCAACAGCATTCGTTGAAGACACTATCCTTTCCCCATTGAAAATTACATTAAAACCAATAAATATTTAGGAATAAACTTAACGAAGTGAAAAATTTGTACTTTGAAAACAGCAAGACTTTGATGAAAAAAATTGAAGACAAACAAGTGGAAAGATAAACAGTACTGTGTTCATGGATCAGAAGAATTATTGTTGTTAAAATGTCCATACTACCCAAAGGCATCTATAGTTCAATGCACTCTCTATCAAAATTCCAACAGCAAATTTACAGATATAGAGAAATCAATTTTAAAATTTTGTATGTGACCCCTGGAGACCCCAAATGCCAAAGCAATCCTGAGAAAGAATATATTGGGAGTCATCACCCTTCCTGATTTAAAACTATATTACAGGGGCTTCCCTGGTGATGCAGTGGTTAGGAATCCGCCTGCCAATGCAGGGGACATGAGTTCAAGCCCTGGTCTGGGACGATCCCACATGCTGCGGAGCACCTAAGCCAGTGTGCCACATCTACTGAGACT
>NW_021146172.1:24425-25180 GCF_002837175.3 Physeter macrocephalus
TTCATTTGTTTGCTAGTCCCTTGAGAAGTAAGGTTTATTTGTGATCTTTCTTTTTTCTTATTGTAGGTATTTGTTGCAATAAACTCTCTTATAACTGTTTTTCTTGCAGCCCATAAGCTTTAGCAAGTTGTGTTTCCATTTTCTTTTAAGATATTTTTAAATTTCCAAGACATTATTGGAAAGCAGTTGTAATTTTCTTCCCAGTTTTATTGAGATATAATTGAACACAGTGTTATTTAAGTTTAAAATGCACATGATAATGATCATACTTCCATATATTGTGTAATTGTTATTGCAGTAAGATTAGTTAACATACATCATCTTATATAGATGCAAGAAAAGAAAAAAAAAGAAAAAGAAAATATAGTTTCTTGTGATGAAAACTCTTAAGATCTACTTACTAAACAGCTTTCAAATACACCATATGGCAGTGTTAACTCTATTCATCATGTTGTACATAACGTTCTCAATACTTATTTATCCTACAACTGCAGGTGGTACTTTTGGACTTCATCCAATTCTCCCTCTTCCCACCTCCCTCCTCTGGTAAACAAAATTCTGATCTTTTTCTATTAGTTTTTTGTTTTTTTTTTTTTTTTCACAAATAAGCTTGGTCTGACTTCTGTCACTTAGCATAACGCCCTCAAGGTCCATCCATATTGTCACCAATGGCAGGATTTCCTTCTTTCTTATGGCTGAATAATACTCCATTTTCTAAAAATACCACAAGGTTTATATCCACTCATCTGTTGATA
>NW_021146172.1:26615-27211 GCF_002837175.3 Physeter macrocephalus
GTACTTCTTAATTTCCAATTTTGATGCCTTTTATTTCTCGTCCTTGACTGATTGCCCTGAGTCGGACTTCCATTACTATGCTGAATGAGTGATGAGAGTGGACTCCCTTGTTTTGTTTCTGATATTAGAGAAAAAGTTTCACACTTTCACTCTTAAGTGTGCCTTGAACTGTGACCGTGTCATATTTGGCCTTTTTAAAAAAATTATTTATTTTTGGCTGCATTGGGTCTTTGTTGCTGCACGCAGGCTTTCTCTAGTTGCGGTGAGCGGGGGCTCCTCTTCTTTGTGGTGCGTGGGCTTCTCATTTATGTGGCTTCTCTTGTTGTGGAGCGTGGACTCTAGGCATGTGGGTTTCAGTAGTTGTGGCACACAGGCTCAGTAGTTGTGGCTCACGGGCTCTAGAACGCAGGCTCAGTAGTTTTAGCGCACGGGCTTCGTTGCTCTGCAGCATGTGGGATCTTCCCGGACCAGGACTTGAACCCATATCCCCTGCATTGGCTGGCAGATTCTTAACCACTGTGCCACCAGGGAAACCCCAATATTTGACCTTTATTATGTTGAGTTACATTCATTTTATACCTAATTTATTAAATGCT
>NW_021146173.1:0-27181 GCF_002837175.3 Physeter macrocephalus
TGTACAAGAGAGAGAGGAACAGTGAGAAAGAAACACTGTTATTTGCTTATCCAAAGTCATCTGTGATAGGTGGAAAAAAATGCCACGAATCCTTTGTAGTTTCTCCAAGAGGTATAGTCTGTTTCCCCAGCCCTTGAATCTAAGCCAAACTTTTGATTTGCTCTGACCAGAAGTGGTCACTCTGGGCAGAAGTGACGTTGTACCAATTCTGACCTAAAACTCAAAAAAGCCTTGGAGCTTCTCCTATCTCTCCCCCTTCCTCTTCCCCTCCCTCCACACACACACACCTCCCTCCCTCTCCCTCTCTCTTTGAGCCCTGATGATATCATGAAAATAAGCCTGAACTAACCTGCTGGAGAGGACACATGGAGGAGAACCAAGTCACCCAGCCAATAGCCTACCTACTGCCAGACGAGTGAGTCAGGCTATCTGAGACCATCCAGCCCCATCTGGGGTGACAGCTGATTGCATACAACCCCATGAGTGACCCTAAGCAAGATCAGCAGAACTGCCCAGATGAGCCCAGCCCAAATTGCCAACCCAAAGAATTTTAGGCAAATAAACAACTTGTTTTTAGCTGCCAAGTTCTGGAATGGTTTGTTGCACAGCAACGGCTAACTGATACACAATTCCTCACTTCTCTCTTGTTAATGGGATTCCAATATTATTTAGGAGGCAGTGTGCCAGTTCTAGGAGATGGGCTATGATTGATTTACTAAACTGTGACAGCTGTGTTCCTGCCGTCTTAGCTTTCTTTGCAGCTAGGGGTGGCAACTGTACCTGGTTTGGGCCAAGGAGACCTAAGTAGAAATACACAGGGGAAGAGAGCAGCAAACAGGCCTCTGAAAAAGGCCTGAATTTATGATAGAAATTGACAGGTCCAGCTGGCTGGGCCCTTCTTCCTCCCCAACTCCGTTCTTCTTTGAACACAGTCATGATTGCTGGAGGTACAGCAGCCATCCTGTGACCATGAAGTGACATGCAATGTGGGAAAGGCCGAAAGGATCACAGAGACGTGTGCCATAACTTTGCTGAGTTGTTAAACCAATACCATTAGCCAACTGTCTCCAGAATTCATGCTATGTGGAAAAACAAACTTCTCTGTGTTTAAGCCACTGGAACCTAGGCTTTCCTTTACTTGCAAATGAATGTATTCACATGATATGATATATAGAGACAGAAATGCAAAAGGATCCTTGTCCTTGGGAATCTGGAGCCAGCAGCAGGTGGCCCTCCAAACCCATCTCCTTTCTCATTTCACCCTCTCAATAATCCCTCAAGAGCAAAAACACGACCCATTTTCCCCGAGGTGGGAAGTGGGGCTCCCACACTGTTCAGTCATGAGTCCAAGGTCTTGCAGCTAAGAAAGAGGGTGCTTCAAGTTAGACCTGCCCCCCAGGCACAAAGAGAATGCACCCCTGCTACACCTTTGCATGGCTCAGCCCACTGGAGGCCAGGTGTGTCTTCTGGGTTCATGGCAGTGGTGGTAGGTGCCAAGGAGGCTGTTACTGCAAGTCTGGTGTGGAAGCGCCCAGGTACACCCTTAGGTCCGAGAGGGTGGACTGGACAAGCTTGGCAGGGATGGTCTCTCGCTGCAGCTGCTGGTAGGCCGCATAGCGGTGGCAGCCCCCAAAGGAGTAGAAGTAGTCACCACCCTGAGCCCCTTTGATCCAGAGGACGTCGATGGGGGGCACGCTGTCTGGATCCTCCTGGAGAGAAGAGGGCGCAAGGTAAATGAGCCTGGCACAGTGCTGGACAGTTTGCAAAGCAGCCTTTATTAACCTGGGCTGAGCTCCTCCAGGTGCTCACACTGGCTCGTGCTGGCTTGTGAGAGGCAACTGTTACACAGAGGCAACTGTGAGTTGGTTGACATCACCTTGGTAGCATGAAAATCAGCCACGGTGAGAGTATTTACACCAGGGAAATGGGCAGATGCTACAAATCAGGGCTCCCCCACCCAGGTTGTTAACCATTTATCAGACCACATGTATATTATCTGTCACTGTTCTAGACCCTGGGAATAAGGTACAGACACAGCCCCTGCCTTCATGGGACTTTGGTCTAGTGGGGCAGATGGAATGGAGAAGTGAATGTTAGAGTGATAAATGCTATGAAGACAATAACGCAGGTTGACATGACAGGGATGGGGGTCCACAAGGCCTCTCAAAGGTGACAGTGGAGCAGAGACCTGAACACAGAGAAGTCCCCTGGGGAAGACAGAGAGGTGGAGTCATTTAAAGAAAGAGCCTGACTGCCAGGTTCAAATCTCAGGTCTGCCACTTAATTGCTCTGTGACCTTTGGCAATTCATATTTGTGCCTCAGTTGCCCGATCTATCAAATGGGGATGAAGATGACACACCCACCTCATAGAACTGTTGGGTTTATTGAGTTAATAGACATAAACTGCTTCAAACAACGCTTGGCACATGGAACGTGCTCAATAATACACACTGTGTGTTACCCGTGGGAAGGGCATTCCAGGCAGAGCGAACAGCAAATGCAAAAGGTCTGAGGCCAGAACAAGCTCACTGTATTGCAGGCATGGCAAGGAGGCCAGTGTGATCAGAGTGGACTTGGGGGATTGAGAAGTAGAAGAGGTCAGAAAGGTAGCAGGGGGTAGGCCCTGGAGCGTTTTATTTATCTTATTTTTTTCTTCTAGTTTTATTGAGATATAATCGACATACAGCACTGTATAAGCTTCAGGTGTACAACATAATGATGTGACTTACAAACATCATGAAGTGATGACTACAGTAAGTTTAGTGAACACCCATCATCTCATATAGATACAAAATTAAGAAATGGAAAGAAAATGTTTTCCTTGTGATGAAAACACTTAGGATTTTACTGTCTCAACAACTTTCATATATAATGTACAGCGGTGTTATGTTTATCATGTTGTACATTACATCCCTAATACTTATTTATCTTATAACAGAAGTTAGTACCTTTTGACCACCTTCATACACTTCTTCCTCTCCTTACCCGCCTCCCCCCTCCCAGTCAATCACAAAGCTGGTCTCTTTTCCTAAGAGTTTGTTTATTTGTTTTTGAAATATAATTGACCTACAATACTATGTTAGTTCCTGGTACACAACACAGTGATTGGATATTTCTATACATTTCAAAACGATCACCATGATTAAGTCTAGTTAATCCTCTGTCACTACACAAAGATACTACATAGTTATTGACTATATTCCCCACACTGTACATTTCATACCCATGACTCATTTACTTTATAACTGAAAGTTTATACCTCTTAGGCCCTGGAGTGTTTTAAACAGGGGAGGGTGACATGATCTGAAGAACATTCTAGAAAGTTGTCCTGGGAAAGCAGGCTTGAAGTGGACAAAGGCAAAAGCAGGGAAGATAGAGGCGAGGCCTCAGCAGGTATTCATCAGAAGTCGCTGTCCTGGGTGAGGGCATGGAGGGGTCAGGGAGAGGTAGACAGGTTTGGGACATGTTTAGGGGGAAGATCCCGGGGTAGGGGTGAATGTGAGGAGAAGAGAAGGAGGAGAATATAAGTTGACTTCCTGTTATGGGCCTGAGCATCTAGATGGAGAATGGGTAGTCCTCTACATAGGGAAAGCCTGGGGCAGGGAGGGATGGCGTAGGGGGGAGACCGAATTAAGTGTGAGCTGCTAGAAGACCTCCCACCACTGGCTCTCGGGTGGTCTCTTATTAGGCTGCTTTGATGTATTCATTATTCCATTTATCCTAGAAATGATTATTAAGCAGTAAGACCCAGCAGTTATAAGCTGGGGCTCTTGAACCAGGCACACCTGAATTTGAATCTCAGCTCCTACACAGAGCAGTGGGGTGGGGGGTGAGGGGAGTGTGGGCGGGGGTGGTAAGCAAGTGGCCTTGACACTGGGCATTGTTCCTCATCTGCAAAATGGGAACAGACACCCTACAGGCTGCTGATGAGGTCAAGGAGCTGATGCAAGTGAGGCGTAGAGCATAGCTTGCCCGGCAGTGGAGCAGCAAAGAGAGGCAGCTGTGCCGGGCAGGCCTTGTGCTGGGCACCAGGGGTGTGACGATGGGTGGGCAGAATAATGGCCCCCAAAGATGTCCATGTCCTAATCCCTGGAGCCTGTGAATATGTTACTCACGTAGCATAGGAATTTTGCAGATGGAATTAAGTTAAGGATCTTGAGATGGGGAGATTATCCTGGGTTATCCAGACAGGCCAAATGTAATCACCAGAGACCTTAAAGGTGGAAGAGAGAGGAACAAGAGGAGGTCTGATGTTGCTGGCTTTGAAGACGGAGGAGAGAGGTCATGAGCCAAAAATGTGGGTGGCCTCTAGAAGCTGAGAAAGACAAGGAAATGGATTCTCCCCTAGAGCCTCCGGAAAAGAATGCAGCCCCGCTGATACCTTGATTTTAGCCTAGCGAGACCCACTTTGGACTTCTGAACTATAGAAGTATAAAATAATAAAATCTGTCTATGTTTTAAGCCACTAAGTTTCTGGTGTTTGTTTCAGTAGCCATTGAAAACTAATACATATGGTAACCAAAGAGAGGCCTGGTTTTTGCCTCACAGAGCATATCATTCTGGCTTGGAAGACAGGTGTCTGAGGCCATTACAAGCCAGTAGGATCAGAGGTATGCTGGTGGGCATGAAGGTGGCTGGGGGCCCACAGGAGGCCCCTAACCCAGCAGGGGCTGTCAGGGAAGACACTGACACTGACAGGAAGAGCAAGAAGGAGTTAGAAACAGTAAAGAGATGAAAGAGTTATACTGGCAGGGGAAAAGCTTGTGCAAAGGCCCAGGAGTGGGAGAGTGCATCCCTGGCCAGATCCATCACAAACAGCCAGGCACCGTGCTAGTGTTATGGAAACAGTCAAGAGAGGACAAAATCCCTGCTCCTGTGGAGTTCACATGAGAGGGGGAGGAGAGACAATAAAACACAAACAAGTGTATAATATAACTCAGGTGGACATAAGTGCTTCAAGGAGAAATACCTCAGGTTAGGGGGAGAGCTATAGAGGCCTGGGCTGACGGGAGGCGGGCACCTGACCCAAACGAGGGAGCAAGCCCTGTGGCTACCTGGGAAGCAGTTCCAGGCAGTGGGAACAGCAGTGTAAACTCTAGGACTGAAAGACAATCAGGCTAGCAGTAGAGGTGTTTGGTAGGTCACACATGGCCACCTTCCACGGGTCTGGGGGAGGGGGATAAGATGCCATGCAGGCCTAACCTGACACACATGTCTCCTCCTTCCCCCAGATTTTCTGCCAGGATCACCCCAGCTCTCTTGAGCACCCTCTCTGTGATGCAGCTGACTCTGTCCTCCCCAGTTCCAGTTCAAACAAGGCCCTCCCAGCAGACAGGACACCCCCAATCCCACTGTGCCACTGCCTGAAGTGACCACATAGGTTATCTCAGGATAAGGTGGTGGCCATGCATCTGGGCACTGGGGACAGGCTGTGCCACTTTCTAAAGCGCCTGACCTTGGACAAGTTGCTTGAATCCTCTTGTGTCTCATTTCCTCATCTGTAAGAGGAACGGTAGTAGTAGTATCTACCTCATAGCGTTGGCATGAAGAAGCTCAGGCACTTAAAACAGCTCCTGGCCACTTCAAGTACTATACAGGAGTCAGGATCGTTATTTTAATCATCTCCTCCAATCTCCTTGCTCAGTGACTAAACAGAGGCCCAGAGAGGCCCAGCCACTTGCTCAAGGTCACACAGCATATGCCGTGCTCCGGCTGAGACTGAACCAGTACCGTCTCGCGTCCAGCGCGACCTCCCTCCTTCGAAGCCCTCCCCGCGGCCGGCTTCCCCGGGGCCTCACCCGAATCGTGTCCACGAGGCTCTGCACCTTGGCTGGGTCCAACACAGACGGCAGCGGCCGGATGAGCACGCTGAGAGGCACGTTGTGCACCGCGGTGATACAGCCCGAGTGGATGCTGCCGCCCTGCGCGCCGCCGCTCTGCCCAGCTCCCTCGGGCGCCCCCCGGCCAGCTCCGGCTCTGCCCAGAGCTCCTCCCGCGCGGAGACCCATCACGCAGCCTCCGCCGCCTGCGCGGTCTCGGGACGCGCCGCCTCCTCTCAGGTCTTTAACCCCGGCCGGGCCGTACCATTCCGCGCGGGCGGCGGGGGGCGCAGCCGCACAGCGTCTCTCTCCACTGCCCACAGTGGTCTGGCCACACCCCGAGCGCCCCTGCGGGACCTTCGCTCGGCACTCCCGGCGTTGCGGGACGCGCGCGGAGCTCCGGCTCTCCGCTGGGGGGCGCCTCGCCGCCTCCCCTCCGCCGCGCGGCGTCCCTGGAGTGGAAGCGCCGGGGGAGGCTGACTCAGGGTGAGTCTGCAGGTCGTGGGGCGGGAGGGGCGCGGGTGGCGCACAGTTCGGGGTTGACTCAGGGTCATGGGTGGCTGGGGCGGGGACACGGGTTGGAAGGGGCTGGACGTGCCCAGCGAGGGTGAGTCGGCAAAACCTGGCTCTTGGCTGCCCAGCCTTTTAATCCCTAGTGGTAATAGTCGTGGAGGTGGTGATAATACCAATGACATTCGAAATACTGCGAATCTGCTGAATCTGGTGCTGTGTCAGGCACTGTTCTAAACACTTTGCACGTACATTAACTTGTTTAAACCTCAAAACAACCCTACAAGCTAGGTATGATTATTATTCCCATTTTACAGGTGAGGAAACTGAGGCACAGCGAGGTTTTTTTTTTTTTTTTAAGTGATTTGCCCAAGATCATGGAGCTAGTAAGTGGCTGAACCAGGGTTCAAATCCAGGCAGTCAGGCTCCCGAGTGCTCTCTCTACCCACCGCTGGTTGCCTCGGTTCAGCAAAAGTAACTGTAACAAGGAGCCTTTTGGAATCATGTTGACAGTGTGTGGGCACTGCCCTGGAGTTCCACAATAATAGTCTCGTTGCATCCTCACAGCGCCACTAGGAAGTAGGTGTGATTGTTGAAGCACTTGTCCAAGATAGGGCTGCTGAAAATGAAAGTCAGATTATCTGAGCTCAGAGTCCCAGGCCACTAAACATCTGCTTACAGATGACACCAAAGCTGCAAGGGGTGGTGGTGATGACTTAGGTCCAAACATGCTGACTGCCATCCCCACTCTTCTGTTTAAAACTCTCCATCCCCTTGAGCCCAGGTTCAGCACCCAGTGTCCTCTGGAGCCAGAGGGAGGTAGGCTCCTGGTTTAAATCTCAGGTGTTTATCAGCATCTATGGCAACATTACGGCTTTGGCACAGATTGACCTGGGTTCAGATCCCATCTGGCCACTCACTAGCTGTGTGGTCTCAGGCAAGTTCTTTAACCTCTCTGAGCATCAGCCTTCTGTAAAATGGTTGTGAGAAGATTGTGAGGACACTCAGAGATAATGGCTGATAGAAGGCAGGGTTGGGGGTAAATCAGTGCTTACATAGTGGTAATCAAGGAAGGTGACTGGGGTACTTCCCTGGCCTTCCAGTGGTTAAAACTCTGCGATTCCAATGCAAGGGGCGTGGGTTCGATCCCTGGTCAGGGAACTAAGATCCTACATGCTGTGCGGTGAGGCCAAAAAAAAAGGAAGGTGACTGGTTTCATTACAGACACCCAGAGTGCTGAAGAATAGGCCGTGTTGACTGAGAGCACCAGGAAAGGTTCCCTGGAGGGGTGGTATTCACACTGGAAAATGGCTTGCTCCTGGAGAGTAAGAGGGAAGAAGCAGGTGATGGTTTAGGGTGTAGGATCTGGAATCACTTGAATGGTATGGATTTAAATCCTGGCTGCATCACCAACTAGCTGTGTGACGTGTGTGTGTGTGTGTGTGTGTGTTTGTGTGTATGTGCGTGGTGGGGTACTCAACTTCTTTGTGCCTCGGTTTCTTCTCTCAGTAGCCAGGGAGAGTAAATGAGAATAACACATAAAATGTTTAGAAAGGTACCTGGCATATAAAACGTGCTGAATAAAAGGTAGATAGGAGGGATATTCCAGCTAAACAGCTTGAGCCAAAGCGGGGAGGTGGCACAGCCCCAGACCTGGCTGAAGACAGGCAAGTCTGGTTTGGTGGTTCTTCTCACCCTGGTTGTCACATGCATGGGGAACGCATACTCGCCTTCTCAGCTGGAGAAAAACCAGAGAAGTTATCCCTGGGGGCGGGCTGGGTGGCTGTTGCACCGGCCAGTTGCGGACACTTCCTGGAGCCTCTGCAAAATGGGGTAATTCTGCCCATCACTCAGAGTTATTGAGTGTGATTTGGGAAGAAGTACGTAATAAGTGCTCTGTGAATTGTGCAATACCCCGTTTTGCTGTTGAAGATCATTCATGTTGGGTTTTTAATCTCTTGCAAACCTTGGAATGCTGAGGCCATTATGAATTTGACTTGAACCTTTCTCTTTCTGCAGTTCCACAATATAACCCCTCTGAACATCTAAACCATACTTTGTTTCAGGATGTAGAGCTAACACCCACACCTCTAATCTTGAGGATTAGAGAATTTCATCAAGAGGGAAATTGTCCCTTTTAGAACCACTTCCTAATTTCAGAAAGTTAGAAGAGGCAGGGGGAACAGCTTCTGGGATGGAAAAATGGAGATTTGTCCTGAATCTCTCATCATGGTATGCCCAGTGAGACCCACACTCCTGGCAACAAATTCTGTATGTTGAGAGACCTATGATTCAACTCAAAATGGCTTAAGCATCAAGAAGACTTGTATTTTCACATAATTAAGATGTCTGGAGGTAGACATATCCAAGATTGGCGAAGAGGTAGTTGAACAATGTCAGGTTCTTTCCAGCTTTTTGTACCATCATCCTCCATATGCTGGTTTTTATCCTCAGCCTTGCCCCTCATGGTCCCAAGATGGTAGCTGTAGCTCCAAGCATCACATACAACAGCTTTTAAAGGTGGAAGTTAGGACATCGACATCCCTTTGTGCCTCTTTTTAAGAGTGAAGAAAGCTTTAGTAACCATCCCCTACCTCCCCACCCCCCTGCCCAGGAGCCTTTTCCTCATGTCTCACTGGCAAGATTTTATCACATTTCCATGCCTAAACCAATCCCTGGCAAGGGGAGTGGAATTACCCTGATTGGCTTAGGTTAATTGGCATTCACCTCTGTGCTCAAGAGGGTTTACCCTCCCCTGAAGTTCATGGCCTCTGATCCCTGAACAGAACTGGCAAGGCCTGGTGCTACAACCTAGTTTTCCTGTATGGTTCTTGGGCAGACCCCATGGAGGGGGAGAATTGAGGGGAAAGAGGACCTGCCCAATCAGCGGTTCTATTATATCGGCCCATTTGTCCCTAAACCAATGAGATGGAGACTTAAGCCTCATGTTGGGATTAAGATGAGGTACCTTCCACTGGGGCTAATGTAAGCCTGGGACTGGAAGCTGGAGAAATTCTGGGATCTACACAATATCCTTTTGTTTTAGTTTGGATTCTCCTAAAAGTAGACCCTGAGACTAGGACTTGTGTGCAGGTAGTTATATTTGGGAGCTGCTCTAGTTATTATCACTGTAACATAAACTCATCCAAAATGTAGTGACATAAAACAACCATTTTATTATCCTCACAGATTCTGTGGGTCAGTTATTCAGACAGGGCACAGTGGGGACTGGTTGTCTCTTCACTGAAATGTCTGGGCCATCAGCTGGGAGGTGACTCAATAGCTTGGGGTGACTTGATGGCTGGGGCTGGAATCATCTGGAGGTGACTTCACTTACACATGCATTGGACCATCCTGCCTATCATCCAGAACACCTCCACGGGGCCTCTCCATGTGCCCTGGGCTTGCTCATAGCATGGCAGCTGGCTTCCAAGAATGAGTGTCACAGGAGAACCTGGCAGAAGCTTCATGGCCTTTCCCAGTCTAGTCTTGGAGGTCATATTGGCATCATTTCCGTGGCATTCTGTTTGTGGGAGCTGTCACAATACTACCACTCCCCCCCACCAGGCTCAAGGGAAGGTACAGAGATTCCATCTCTTGATGGGAGGAGTAGCACGGTTCTAAAAGAGCTTGTTTCCACAAGGGAGATATTGTTGTGACCATCTTTGGAAGACAGTCTGCTGTAGGAGGTGATCCCAGGAAGGACTGGGGAAGGGAGAAATGCCAATACAGGGGATTCTGATGAGCAGGTTAACATGGTGGTTAAGTGGGGCTTACTCTTGCTGGAGACTCTGAGAGGAAGCATCATGCATCAGAATCATCCCTCTGACTGACAGGGGGGCTGTGTATCTTTATCCACTGACTCCTGTCCCTCACTGGTTGAGGGTGGCCTCAGGATGTTAAGCCTTTGCCATTTATGGGCTGCTCTATGCTCGGACTGAGCAAGCACCTGAGGACCTGGAGGAAGCTTCCTGCTTCAGAGGTGGCCCAAGGGAATAAGGGGCAGGACATCGATAAATGCCTTTTCTGTCCAAACCAGCCAGAGTCCATGTTTGTGGTCTGCAACCAAAGGCCCTAGTTACCTGCTCTCCCCGTTCTGCTCCTGGGCTCCCTACTCTTCCCCTTCCCTTTCATTTTTGACAAAGAATCTTATACATCAGGTAACCAGGTATGCAGAGGACTTTCCTGAGTGTTTGGAAAGAGGAAAGGATTTCTGTGCCACAGAAGGAACATTAAATCTTACTTTTCTCTACCCCTAAAATGCTCTTGTCCATTTCTACGGCTTGGCTTACAGAATTCTGCCATGTTGCTTGGTCCCATTCTCACTTTCTGTTTTCTCCTCCATCTCCTCTTTGTCCCCTCCACCAATCACTAAGTTCCTGTTCTTATTTTATGCAGAAAGTTTGCCTTTTTCTTCTGCAGCTTTGGTACCTGCTGAGCATCTCCTTGGGGCCTTGAGGTGGCTTCACACTTTAACTGCTTCTCCTCATAGTCACAAGATGACTGCCAGTGCCAACTGGGGCAGCCTGCTTCTTTGTTCCTGTCAGTCAGCTCAGGCTGCTATAACAAAATACCTTAGACTGGCTGGCTTAAACAACAAACATTTATTTATCACAATGCTACAGGCTGGAAGTCTGAGATCAAGGTGCTGGCAGATTTGGTATCTGGAGAGAGCCCACTTCATGGTTCATAGATGGCCACCTTCTTGCTGTGTTCTCACACGGTGGAAGGGGTGAGAGAGCTCTCTGGGGTCTCTTCTTATAAGGGCGCTGATCCTATTCATGAGAGCTCCATCCTTATGACCTAATCACCTCCCCAAAGTCCTACCTCCAAATGCCATCACGTTGGATATTAGTCTTCAACCTATGAATTTTAGGGGGACATAAACATTCAGTCTATAGCAGTTCACATCCAGGAGAAGAGGGAGAGAGCCTCTCCCATAGCGAGATGGAATTAAAGCTTTTCTCTTTGGTCTGACTGAGCTAGCTCGAATCACATGACTACCCGGGATTAATAATATTCTCCATGAACATACCATGTTCCGAGCTGCTTAAGTATGGGTGCTGGAACCTGTCTCCCACTGGGATGACTGTGATTGGCTTGGAGGAGACCAATCAGCCACACCCCTGGGGTCAGCCTCCTTTGAGGCCCTGGCTGGGTTAAGCGATGGGTGGATGTCTGAACAAATGTGAGCTTTGTTGATGAGGAAAGGGCAGAGCAAAGACCTGGGTGTCAGTGGCACAGCCCCTTGGCCCACCTTTGATTTCAACTGAAGTTGTGGCGGGAAGGTGCACGCAAACCCAGACTCACCTAGCACCGCTGGCTTCCCAGCTCAAGCTTGCAGTGTCTTCCATGTTTTCCATCCCTGTGGGAGTCTCCTAGAGGTGTTGGCTGATGGGGACAGGAGCTGGTGAATAAAAGCCAGTCTTCCATTGTCATAGGTGGAAAATTGTGAGAAGCATGCCAGACCATTTGGACCTTTCTGGACCCTTCTCAGAGAATAGCAGTACCCAGCCCCATTGCCGCAGCAACAACCCCCCCGACACACCCTCTGTCTCGTTCTTCTTGCCCCCTCACTCCTGCTTCCTGGAATCACCTCCAAAATAAACCACTTGCACTCAAGCCTTTGCTACTGGGGAGCCGAAACTAAGGCAAAGGGGGAATTTCATGGGTCATCCCCAATAGTTCTGCACCTTGCCTGGGTTAAAATTACACACATCTTATTAGACATGTGACCTTGGGCCAGGGACCTGTCTGTGCCTTGGTTTCTTAACCTTCAAAATGGCCATCATAATGGCACCTAATTTGTAGTTGTTGAGAGAATGAAAAGAGGTGCTGTAGGTAAAGTCCTTAGAACAGTGCCCAACACACTGTAAGTGCTCAACAAATATGAGCTGTTTGATTACATTTTAAATTAATAATAGATCTCGAAAGTCTCTCTGTGTTTGCACTTCTAGACTAGTCTTAATGTATTTGCCCAGACCCTTGCTTGAAAGTGAAGAAAGCCAACGTGAATTAGCTTAATGAAAATGGAACACTCGGTTATGCCCTTGACTGTGGGGTGAAGCTGGGCCTCAGGGAGAAGTGGGTTCAGAGACTTTTTTCTGTCGCTTGGCGGAGGGACTATCTCCACATAACAGGAACGTGGCTGTCAACAGGGATTATATTTGGCTTTTAGTAAGAGAAGCCTGACAAGAGAGGCTTAAAACACCCTAATGTGTTACCTCTCATGAAAGAGAAGCTGGAAGTAGGAAGTCCAGGGCTGGGGTGACTGCTTCACCGTCACTAGGGGCACAGGCCCTTTCTGTCAACTCCATCATTTTAGAGTAAGGTGTTTATTCTCAGCGTCACCTCCTGGTTCAAGACTGCTGCTGAAGTGCCAGCCTGGAAGAAGGTGGAGAAATGGAAAGGCAAAGATATGACCCCCTCCTTTTTAGGGTGCTGTCTCAGAAGTTCCACATAACACTTTCCCTTGCATGTCATTGACCAGAATTTAGTCACATGGCCACCACTGGCTGCAGGGGCAGCTGGGATATGTAGTCTTCATTCAGTGTGGCAATGTGCTCAGCTAACAATGGAGTTCTCTCACTAAGGAGGGAGAGAATGTATGCTGATAAGTAGCTAGCAATCTGAGCCACAGCTCTCAAGTTACAGGCCTTATGACTCAGAGAGAGGGAGAGAGGAAATTTCCAAGTTCTAGTCAGATGCTCACATCTGAACCAATCATCTATGGCTATGAGGGACAAAGACTTTTTTTTTAGGCATAAGCCACCTTTATTGATTATGACTTAAATGTGTGTAGTTCATTAAAAAAATAATTACTGGTTATCTGCTATTGGCTAGGTACTGCACTAGACCCAGGAAATTTAATGATAAGCAAAAAGACACTGTCAGTCCCTTTCTCATGAAGCTTTAATCTAATGGGGGAGACAGAGAATAACCAAATATTCACGCTGATTAAAGGGAAAGTGTGCATTGATGGTAAATGCTGTGAACCAAGATCATGTGGTCCTTGGGGAAGTGATCATCCAGCTGAGAGATGAAGGATGAAAAGGCAATAACTAGTCAACAGTGGTGGTAATGGCAGTGCAAATAGAGTATGTTACTGGTGGTGAGAACAGCTTATGCAAAGCCCCTGTGGTAGGAGGGAGCAAAATTGTTAAACAGAAGTGGCTGGAACTCAAAGAGCAAAGGGGCTCATGGCTGAAGGTTCAGCTGGAGTGATGGAAAGAGATCAGGTAGGTCTTTGAAAGCTGGTTCCTCTCCCCCCTCCCCCCCCGACACAGTGGGAAGTCATTGAAGCATTCAAACAGGGAAGAGGAATGGCAGTGACATGATCAGATCTGCATTTTTTAAAAGATCCCTGTGGTCACTGTGGAGAGAGGGAGGGAGGTGGTGCAGGTAGAATGGATCCAGAGAGACCAGTGAGAAGGCTGGTCCATTTGTCCAGGTAAGAGATGATGGTAGCTATGGACTAGGGTGGAGACTGAGAAGACGAAGAGGAAAAATAAACAGAACCTGATGGATTGGATGGAAGGGTAGGGGAGACAGACGCAGGAGAGAACCAAATCATGGCTTCAGACTTGGGCTGGCCTATGGTACTTTTGGGATATCCATGTGGCAGTGGTTTGCAGGCAGATTTGCAGCTCAGAGAGTAGGTCAGAAATGAAAATGTAAACGTAAATTACATTACATTTATCACAAATGTAAATTTGCGAGTCATCTGCATGTGGGTGAAAACTGAAGCCATGGGTGTGATGAGATTGCCTCATGAGAATACACAGTGAGAAGAGGAGTCTGGGAGAGAACCCTGAGGAGGACAAACCACGACAGAAGAAGGAACAGGAAGTGGGTTCCTTCCTTGGGCATAGGAAGGTGAGGCTGCAAAGATGCTGGATGGAGCAGCCAGACAGGGCAGAGGAGAGCTGGAGTTGCATCCTGGAGGGCTTCCTTTGAGAGGACTGTGAAAAGCAGACTGGACGATATGCTAATTGAGGTGCTCTGGGCTGCAGGTAACAGGGACACGGGCTTTCGCATCTCTGCTCTGCTGTCTAGGCTGTGTGGGCTTCGTGCTAGGGCTGGTTCCCTTTAAGGTCACAAGATGACATATTAGATGTTTATAAAATGTTGATCTACAGTGGGTTCTGTTCCCTGGACCTGAAACAAATGTAATTTGATGCAACAGCCAATCAGGGTCAGTGTGTAGCTACAGAGAACTGCGGGTGGATGGCTAGGGAAGGCATCAGGTGCCTGGGCCCCTCAAACCCACTCTGGAAACTTTGTAGGGGATTTCCACACTGCTGTCATTGCTGGAGACACCTGGCACATAGCTCAGGATGCAGCCAGCCTGTCCAGAGGTGTGTGAAAGGAAAGATGGACAGGTTCTAAAAGTGCAAGGAATTCCCTGGCAGTCCAGTGGTTAGGACTCTGCGCTCTCGCTGTCGAGGGCCTGGGTTCGATCCCTGGTCTGGAACTAAGATCCCACAAGCTGTGCCGCCTGGCCAAAAAAAAAAAAAAAAAAGCTGAGTGCACTGCCTACAAAAGGAAGAAAACCGAAAGGTGGCCCAAGGGGAGATGGAGTTCCAGCCTACAGCCGCCCCAAGCCCCCAGCCTGGCATCGGGCCCTCAAAGCACACAGCCCCCTACCCCCCCACCCTGTGAGTCTGTGCTGGGGGTTGGAGTTAAGTGGCATGGTGCTAGTAGTCCCCAGGGAACTTTCTAGTAAGGCAAGGGCAGAATTTGTATTTTGAAAGATCACCAAGCCAGCTGGCAAGGAGGATGGACTGGTTGTCCACTGTCTTCCGGAACAGTTTTGGTGACAGGTAGCTCACAGGCTCTAGGGGCAGCTCATTGTTTTGGGGCAATGTTGCCTGCTGAGCCAAAGTCAACCTTTTTGCATGCATGTGCTTGCTGCTTGTATGACCACTAGGGCTGGCCAGAACCCCCACAGCCAGAGCAGCAGAGGGTGAAGTGCGGAAGGATATAGGGGTTGTAAACTGGCTGTCAAGGGACAGATCTGACCCACGGTTATATTTGTTTGGCAGGTGCAGTTAATTTGAATTGCAATTCTTTAAGGTGAGACAGGCTGTTTCCTGTCAGTCACAGGCACAACCATCCCCTAATGTCTTACGGCAACCAGCTTCATTCCCTTATGTTATTAATCTGGGTCTTGAACTCTTTCAGTTTGCAACCCCAGTATTTGAGGACTGTTTAGGACTGAGGATGCCTGGGACCTTGTGGATGTCAAGGGACCCCTGGAACTGTGTGACTGCTGGTGGCAGCTACAGGCTGGTCAGACGACAGGGAGGGAAATTGAAATTGAGTGGAAAAAAATCTGGCTGCCTCTCAGATGCCCCCCACCCCAAACCCGTCCCCATCACAAGGTCTAGAGGCACTGGTGAGTGGCCAAAGTCCCTTTAATATCCCTGAATTGCCTTACAAGTAATACTGCTGGAGGTGAGGAAGGGATGGGGGTCTGGGTTAGGAGATGGGGGAGGAGGAGGGAGGGAGAGCGCCAAGCGCTCATACAAAATATGGCCAAAAGGCTTAGCATGCATGGAAAATTATTGCTGTCGGAAGTTCCTATTTACAGGATCAACACCCTCCGTAATTGATTCTGCAACCCCTCTCCCTTTCCGCATCCCTGCCGCCTCGCTTTCCCGGGTGGGCCTGAAGCGGAGAAGCCCTAGAGAAGTGCCCCTGCTCCAGGGGCCCCTCCAGCCTCCAGCCTCCACCCTCCTTTGCGGCTCAGGGGAGAGGGGGAGGGTCGGAGAGTCCGGGACTCCTGCCCCGGAGCTGAGCGCCTAGAGATGGGGCAGAGGCGTGTGCTTAAAGCAGAGGGGGCCAGGGTCCGCGAGCGTGGAGGTGTGTGCTTCGGTCCTCGCCCGGGCATGCAAAAGCGCGGCGGGGGAGGTAGTGGCGGCCAATGGGGGGCAGCTGGCAGCCCCGGCCCCTCTGCCCGGGAGAGTTGCATAGACGTGGCCGGGAGGGAGCGCTCCTCCCGTGGAGCGCTCCTCCCGTGGAGCGGAGCGGGCCGGAGGCCCCAGCGGGTCCGGGGCTCAGTCGGTCCCTGGAACCTGGGGTCCCTCGAGAAGAGGAATAAATAGGAAACATATCGAGGAGGCTCCTCCCTCCGGTCTCCCTGGAGTGGGAATAGAAGGCTCAGGAGGATGGGGACCTGCCCCATGACTGGGCCTCCTGATGTCCCCCATCCCCCAGTTGAGGGTCATCAGGCTATCCCTCCCATTCTCGCTCCCCCTTCCCCAGCAAGTTCAGGCTCTGATGAGGGTGGGGCTTCTCCCTCACTCCCTGAAATGGGGTGTGTTGGGGTGGCGGACAGCCCTCTATGGCCTTTGCTGTCCCTCTCCTTGCTTGGCTCCCTTACCTCCCAGTCCAGCTGGGAAAGCCAGACCATCCCTGGTGAGGCCAAGAGATTAAATAGAATAATAAATAGATAAATCAATAAATACACAAATAAATAAACTGGAGAGGCTCAGCTGGATGGGGAGAAGGGCATTTGTGAGGTGCCCCAGCCTTCACCCCAACGAGTAAGGAGGGGTACCTGTAGTCCTGTGGGTGGGGAAAGTGCTCAGAGAATCTGGGGAGAGGCTGTTCTGGGGTGAGAGAGGGGCTGTCCCGGGGTGAGAGAGGGGCTACATTAGGGGGCAGGACCCTGAACTGCCCCTCAAGTCTGCCCCAGCTCAGGTGAACTCAGAGGAGTGAGAGCTGCTAGTGGAATGAGGGGTCTGGAGAGAGTAGGGTTGGGAATGGGTGAGAAGGCCCCCCGAGGATTTAGAAGGTGGGGTGGTGGTGGTGTGTGAATGGCTAGACCTAAGGCCGAGGTGAGGAGGGGATCAGGGACAGAGTGGGGACTCCAAGAGGAGTGAAGATTAGATCCCTCAGGCCTGTGTCCTGGTGTGGATGGGGCATCCATTGCAGGCGTGAGAGTCGAAGGGGGGGTTTAGGCCTTACATTCGGGGCTCCAGTAGAGAACCGGTCTGAGACTCAGCTCAGAAATGAGAGGAAAGGTCTTCAAGTTAGAAGGGTAGAGGTGCAGAGTCTGGGTGGGGGGAGAAAATTCCGGCTCTAGGGCCCGGGAAAGGTGCGGACCTGGTGCCTGAGTTGGGAGCCTTGAGGGCGTGGACAAGGGGTCAAGGTCCGAATCTTGGTAGCCGGTAAGGACGATGTGGGTCGGGATGTACTGGGGAAGGCAGTGCCGGAAGCGAGTTCTGGGTTAGGGGCTGGAGAGAAAAGTTCCGGTCTGGGAGCAGGGTCCCCACGAGGTGCGTGGGCAAGGGAACGCAGCTGGGGGACGCTGAGGGCGCAGGTGGGGGGCCCCGGGAACGGCGGGAGGCTCAGCTGGCGAGGCCGGCGGGGGGCGGCGGGGGCGGCTCGGCCCCCTTGACGCAGGCGGCCTCGCAGTGCTTGTGGAGGTAGGACTTGAGCGCGAAGGTCTTGTCGCACTGGCGGCAGCGGTAGTGCTTGAAGGCCGAGTGCGTCTGCATGTGCGCGCGCAGGTTGGAGCGGTCGGCGAAGGCCTTGCCGCAGTGCGCGCAGCCGAACGGCTTCTCGCCCGTGTGAGAACGCATGTGGCCCTGCAGCAGCCAGGGCCGCGAGAAGGCCTTGCCGCACACGCCGCACTTGTGGCGCAGGTTGTGCGTGAGCACGTGCATGGCCAGAGCAGGCATGGACACGTACGCCTTGCCGCACGTCGGGCACTTGCGCGCCAGCTGGCTGTCCAGGCTGCGGTGCGTCTGCTTGTGGCGGCTCAGGTTCGACGACGTAGCGTACGTCTTGCCGCACTCGGCGCACGCGTGCCGGTGCCCGCCGCCCGCCGGCGCCCCCGCGCGTCCCGCGCGTACCCCGGCGCTTCCGGCGTCCCCCGCGCCCCCGGCATCCCCGCCGCCCGCGCCGCGCCGCCGCCGCGAGCGCCCGTCCGAGATGAAGAAGGCGTCCATGGAGTAGCTGTCGGTCACGGCCGCCTCCCCGCGGAAGTAGCGCGCCGACAGGCTGGACTGCGGGCTCTCGGGGTCGCTGTACTCCTCCGGCGCAGCCGGCGGGTACGCGGGCTCGGCCGGCGCCAGGTCCAGGCCCGGCTTCTGGTCCGCATCGTAGCTGCTGGAGGGCAGGCAATGCGGGGCGTAACCTGGAGGGGGCGAGACGGAAGCGGGGAAGGTGAGGCGCCCGGGAGGCGTCCCCCTGGCCGCTGTAGGGAAGTGACGGCCGCTTGTACAATAGCAGTCGCTGTCCTGCAGCTGTGCTCTGGGGGTCAGGCTGCCCGAGTTCGGATCCTTCCTCCGTGGGCCGCAATAAAAATCACCCCACACCACCCTCGTGGAGCGCGGTGAGGTGAAGTTCTACTGGCTTTGTGTTGACTGTCAAGTGCTCACAGCCACGCAAGGAAGGTATTATTATTGCACCCACTTTACAGATAGAGAAACTGAGGCGTATAGTCTAAGCCCACAGCTAGTAATTGATGGAGCCAGGATCCAAACCTTGGCAGTCTGACGCTAAAGTCCAGGCTTTTTTTTATTCCAGCAACATTCTGCCAGTTCCAGTCCTAGGACTTACCTGAATCTCAGTTTGCTCATCTGCAAAATGGAGCTTATGATCGGACACTCCTTCCCAGGGTCTTTGGAAGGACTGAGTAAAGTGATGAGAAGAATAATGCATTAAGCACTTCCTGTGCGCCAGGCTCTGCTGCCATGCTTTACACGTTAACTCATTTAATCATCACAGACCCTATGAAGTAGATCCTGTTATAATCCCCATTTTACATATAAGGAAATTGAGAGAGAGAGAGAACACACAGTAATTGCTATATAAATGTTAGCTATTGTAATTATGCTTTTTACTTGCTTGAAAAAGCGACTTCACTGAAGATTATTTGATTGTCTGCCTCCCCCACCAGGCTGTGAGCTTCCCGGGTGGGATCTGTGTGCCTGGCTCAAAGGAGGTGTGCAGGGAATATATGTTGTATGAAAGAATCACAGCCCTGTTAGACCCACCTCCCAGGGTTGCTGGGGGATTTAAAAGAGGTCACGTATGTGGCATGCAATAGATGCTCCAAGAAGGGAACTTCCTTGTACTTACTCTCAAGCCTGTTTTGCTCCCTGCTCCACTAGAAGCCTTCTGGAGTCCCCCTGTGAGATTCATTCACCGCCCCCCCCCCACCCCTCGCTCCTCTCTAGAGTTGGACCAGAAATCCTTTCCATTTTGGGATCCAGTGACTGGTGGTGGGTGGGCCAGGGCTCTCCCAGGGCATTCGACAGGGGCTTTCCAAGGGCAGGGGCCACCCTGATTTGTCTCTGCTTCCCTGGGCCTTGTGTGGTCCCAGCACCCTCCTTGAAGGCCCTGCGGCCTGGGCTCCCAGGAGAGTTTCTTTTGTAAGCAGGGAACTGGATTCAGAGCTTTCGTCCCGTTAAACAGCCTGCCTGATTCAGCCTTCGTGCTTTTGCCTCTCATATGGCATTTTGGGATGGTCACAGGGTGAAGTCTGTGTGCAGACTGTCCCCCAACCTGGAAAGCAGTGGTGTAACCTTTCTTTCCCTGTGTCCCTTCAGCTGCCCACACAGGGCCCTCTGAACACAGAGATGATTGGGGATTGCGGGGGTGGAGGACTCAGTAGGGAGGGGCTCTGTAGTCAGATGCAGAGAGGGCACTGGTGGTGGCAGTTTTATAAGGGGGGGTGCTCAGCCTCTCAGCACCCCATCTTCCCGTCCTTTGGTCTGGAGGTATCCCTACCTCCCACTCCAGGAATCAGGCCTGGTACTAAAGCCGCAGAATGTTCAGGGAGTATTGTTTCAGACTGAGTTGAATACCTGTTGGGCGTACCCAGACTCCCTCTTTCTCCTTCTGTATTTCTTCCCATTGTAATTACTGATGATAATGATAATACTAGCTGATATTTAGTGAGCACTTACTAAGTGCCAGGCTCTGTGCTAAGTGCTTCACTCCCATCACCTCGTTGAATCATCACAAAAATACCTGTGTTACAGATAAGGAAACTGAGGTTCAGAGTGGTAGTGGTGCTTGCTCAAGTGGTACTTGCTCAAGTGGTACCACTCTGGTACTGAGGTTCAGAGTGGTAGTGGTACTTATTCCACCACTACCACTTGCTCAAGTGGTAGTGGTGGAACAAGTGTTGGAACCCACTGCACTGCTCCCCTTGTTTTCCACATGCTGGGAGTTCTCTGAGGAAGGGGCCATGGCTGGGTTGTTCATCTCCTATCCCCAGTGCCCCAGCTAGTGGACACTTGATAAGTATCTGTGAAATGGGTGGTGAATGGGAGATAAAGATTTGCCAGGCCAGCCTCAATCCCCGGCCCAGGAGGGTCTGCCACAGACCATTCTGTCTACTTGGTCTTGGGACAACTTGATTCCCGACACTGATTGTAGCTGGGTGACCTGGAGCAAGTCGTGCATCTTTCTGCATCTCTGCTCCTTTCTCTGGGTATGGGGATAGTATAGAATGCATTTGGAGGGGGTCACTGATCATGTGGCCAGTGCCTTGCATGTGCTGTTATTAAGGAAGGATGGCATATTGGTTAAGAGCACAATTTTGGCACCAGACTACCTGGATTGAGTTTCAGTTTTACTATTCCCAGTTGTGTGATCTTGGACAAACTGACCTCTCTGTGCCTCTGTTTCCCCAGCTGTGAAATGGGGGAAAATAAAAGCACCTAACTCATACAGTTTGCAGTACAGAGTCCGTGAATAAGCAACCAATAAGTGAAAAGTGAACAAATAATAACCAACACTCCTGGAGCACTTATATGTCAGATACTATTTAAAACCTCTACACACGAATGCATCCCACCCTTATGACTCTGAGGTTGGTACCATCTTACAGATGAGGAAACTGAGGCATAGGTAGTTAGGTAACATGCCCAAGATTGCACAGCTAATAACTTAGAGACAGGATTCCAACCCAGTGCCTGGCACATGTTGGCTGTTATTATGAATAATAATAACAGTCTCCCCAGATGGGTTTCTGTGCTGAAGTTTTCTTGGCATCTGCACAGACACATTTTGCAGCTCTAACCTGGGCCACTGTTTCCTCACCCAAGATGTGTAATTTCTGGCTCATGGTCTGGTGAGAAAAATTCTGGTGACCCATGTTGGTAGGAGCTCAAGGGACCGGGCAGTCCTCGCTGCCGCAGGGCCCTCTTTCCATGGTGCCCTCTGGTGGTGGTCTTCAGTACTGCATCACCTTTCGCTTGGGATCTCTACATATTGTAGAAATAGGGGCGCCTCAAACAAAGGCTCCTCCTCAGCTTAGGGACAGATGTGGAATTGCCTTCCAGACAGGAACTGTGGGGCCAGACATGATGGCCAGCAGCTGCGGAGTTTGGCATGGGTTGTGGGGTGGGAGTGGAGGGTTGTATGAGAATTTATGTGGTCATGTTGGCAGAGGTGGTTCTAACTTACTTTGTGACCTTGGTCAGGTTGCTTAACCTTTCTGGACTCTGCCTTTACCAGAAGAAGGTTGACTGGGATGCTCTAAAAACACTCTTTGCGTCGTGGCTGAATAGACCCCTCAATGATGCCCATTGTCCTGTCCCCCATCCCCCAACCCCTGTCAACTCCACCTCATTCTCAGATCCACAGAGCTCTCTCTACCTATGCGACCTTGGGCAAGTTATTTAACCTTTTTGTGCCACATCTGTATAAAGGAACTCATAATAGGATTGAATGAATTAATGGTGTAAAATACTTAGTACAATGCCTGGCACACAGTAGCCTCTCAAGCTGTTATTTTTTTGTCATTATTATTGTCCCTACATCTCCTAGTGATATCCTTCTAATCAGCTAGAGAGTGAAGGGGACACACATGGGTATCTTAGGCTGCTGTGTGACCTTGGGAAAACCACCTCACCTCTCTGGGCCTCAACCCTGGAGGATCCTTTAGGACACTATAGGCAGTGCTCTTCTGACTCTGTGCATGGAACTCAGACAAGTTTTGGGTGCCTTCCTCTGCCTTACAGGTGACTGTAGAAGGCTGAGCTGCCTGTCCCCCAGCCAACAGGGTGAGAGAGGCCTCTCTTGTTTGGGTCCAGATAGAGGCAGGGAGGGCCAGGGACTCAGAGAGAAGAGACTTGGCTCTCATCCTGGCTTTTACTCATACTCCAGCTGTGTGACCATGGGCAAGTCACAGAGCCTCTCTCGGCTCCAGTGCCCCATTTGAGGGATAGGGAACAGAGCCACTCCTGTGACGTGGGGCTATAGGGAAGGCTCAGAAACACTTTGGAGATGTAGAGATGTCATGTACATGTCACCTGAGACTGACTTTTGGTTTTCCCTGCTCAAGAGTCTTGATATTTTAGACTGAAGGTCCAGAATACATTTTTTAAAAATTCTGCAAGGGAAAAAAAATTCTGCAAGGGAATTTTATGAGAAATCAGGTGCTGGGTGCTTTGCAGACATTGTCTCTTCCAATTGTCTGACCCCTTGGGATGAGGGTGGGGGCATATCTGAGAAGTATTTCTTCTCCTGCTGCTTCCAGCTACCCCTGCGCCCTCTCCGTTTGCCAGGCACTGCACCAAGCCCAGAGGCCCAGAGAGGGGAGAGGAGTTGCCAAGGTCACTGGAGGAGGAGTAAGGCTCAAAACCCTCCAGAGTCTGTGTTTTTTTCCAAAACCCCTGAGCAGGCTTGGAGACCTGCTAGGGGAAGGAAGATTTTCAATTGGTGGGAGGAAAGGGTGGTGGGATTCTTCAGATACTACCACCCAGCTGGCCTGTGTCTGATGGGATGATGGGGAATTGGGGGTGGGGAGAAGCTATTCTTCTAGAAAATGCACCAGCCCTTTGTAAATCTTTGTAAATGATCAATAAAAGTAATGACTAACACTTATTGAGCACTTACTGTGTACAAGGCACCCTGCTTGGTGCTTTATGCACGTTAGCTTGTGTCTAAGGGAATGTGGTGGTCACTTGCTCCGGTGCCCTAGTTCTACAGAAGCTGAAGCCCAGAGAGGGGCCTTGACCAGATCACAAAGCAAGTTCACACCAGGGCTAGGCTGGCCTCCTGACTCCCAGGCCAGTGTTCTTTTTCCCAGTCTCTCTCAGATTCCCAGTGTTGCAAACTTCCTCCAGGGAATTTCCAGCCCATATCCCAGTTCCCTGTCTCAAGCTGAGCAGCAGAAGAGAGGCGCCTAGTAATGGGCCAGCTTCCCAGGTGGCCCACTTTCCTGAGGAGGGCCAGGCCCTGCTGGGTGGGGGACTGGAGGGGCTGCTGCATGAGTATATTTAGAGCTGTGTCTTGCTGTGCCAGGGCCTCGGGCCTCGAGAATCAGCTCCAGCCAGCTGAGCAGAAAGCCAGGTCTGTCAGCAGCAAAGCAGGATAAAAATAGTTTCTCCTGTCTGCTCACAGAGCTGGGCAAAGGGGCTGGTACCTCCCCCTCCCCTTATTATAGCATCTTTGTTAACGGTTCCCTGGGCACTGGACCAGAAATGACACCCACCTCCTCCAAGGCCCTGGCAGCTGGTACACCGGCCCACTGGGGAGGTGGGGGGGTCCCTGAGTCCAGATGAGTGGTGCGCAGAGTGAGGTCTGGCCCAACATAACCAGGGCTGTAGGGTGCGGGGCTCGTGCCCACTGACGCAGACCCAGGGAGTGTTGAGAGGATTCCAGGGCCCCTCCCCACCATCCCTCCCTCCTGAAATCCCCCATATTCTGGTTTTTCCTGACTGTGACCCAATTCCCGTGGCCCACAGGGAGGTCCACAGCTCTGCAGGAATCAATACGAAAGATTTTTCAAGGGGTTGTGGAGATAGGCATGGTGGCTAAGGGTCTGGAGTTGCCCAGCACCGGTTGGTGGAGCAGCCTCCTGCTCCCTGCAGGGTGTCTCTGGGGCCCTTTCTGGGCCTCCTCGAGACTGGCTGTCATGCATAATGCACATTGTCTTTCCAGGCCCCCTGCTTTTCTGCCCTACCCTCTCTGTGCCCCAGAAGGTGCCCATGCCAACTTCCCTTCCTAGCCAAAGGCTGGCAGTGGACACTCCATCCCAGGGGAGACCACAGCTGGAAGGAGGCCAAGAGTTCTGGGGGGCTCATCTCTCTCAGCCGCGTCTCGCATGCCCCCCAGAGGGCCTCCAGGCTGTGGGGATCCCTGGAACAGGTAGATGAAGCACCCACCAGGGAGGGGTGATGCGGTCTGCCATTTATGCCCTTGTCATCTCGGTCAGGTCATCTCTCTGGCCTCAGGTCTGCCTCTGGCAGTTGAAGCTAACCTTCCTCAGCACTCTGCTCTTACTGCCATTTGCCCACTGTGTGTGTGTGTGTGTGTGTGTGTGTGTGTGTGTGTGTGTGTGTGTGCGTGTGAGATGGGGACGTATAAATTACTGTGCTGCCATAGGGACTTGATGTACTCTCCCGTCCTCTCTCAGAAGCCACAAACTGAGACTGTCTGAAGAGTGGACACTCAGTCTGAGCCCCTCATGTCCCCCTTGTGACCCCAGGCTTTAAGGGGGACCAGGGCCCCCAGATTCAGTATCCCACATGGACCCTGTTGTTCCACATTCCCAGTGACTAATTCTTAGGAAAATCAGATTTTTGGGTCCCTAGAAGGTCAGAGGTGAAAGAGATTAAGTTTGACTGCTTTTTTTTCATAAGAGAGAATCTGAGGCTCGGGTAAGGGAAGATTAGTTCAGAGCCACAGAGAAAGCTGATGGTGGCTCTAAGACTTGAACCAGCCAGCCTTGAGAATAGACCTGGACATGACCTTGGACTAGAAATTGGGTCTGGATCCTGATCCTGGAGCCTGAACATTGACCCGGACACGGATTGAAACTTGAACTTGGACCTGGATTTGTTCTGAATTTTGGAGTGGACCTGTAACCTGGGACATTGACCTTGGACTTAGACCTCAGACCTTGTCCTAGACCTAAGGTTGGACATGGACATTGGACCTGGACATTGGACTGGACGTTGGACATGGACTTTGAACCTGGACCTCTGACATGTCTCTGATCTTGACCTTGGACCTGGACCAAGACCAAGATGCCCAGGGTAGAACACTCATATGGGCCTGCTGTGTGTCCTTGGGCACCTCCTCAGCCATCTCTGGGCTCCCTCTGGCAAGGGATTGGGGCTACCCTTTTGCATCCCTGCTCCCCAGATGGGCTTTCTGAAGTGTGGGGTAGATGTGTGGCAATTGGGCACTTTCAGCCAGGTTCCCACGCCTGGCCTGGAGCGACTCCCCGGCGCCATCAGAGGGGGTAAGCAGAAGCGGGTGCTGGTATAATGTGGTCAACTAGATAAGCCTATGGGCAGAACTAGGAGCGCTTCCTCAGCTGCTGGGGAAGCTTAACGTAGCTGCAGAGGGCAGACAAGTGCGTTATTGGATTGGCATTGATCCCTCATCTGCCTGGGTCAGATGCACTCTGAAGGAGTATGGGGGCGGGATGGGGTGGGGGTGCCGAGGAAGGAGGACCTGGCATCCAGCTGGACTCCAGAGTTAGGGTGTGAGGAGAGGTAGACGCGCCAGGGGCAGTGAAGATGTCCACCGGTCCATGGAGACCACTGCTATGCAGATGGATGGGCAGCAGCCTACCCTGAGATGGCTGAATCCCTAGCATTCCCCAGGATGGGGGCCTAGGTCTGTGAAGGGGTGGGCTCGGTAGAGTTGGAGGGCGAGGTTCTGAGAGGGTTAGGAGGATGTGAGTTGGCATCTCACCGAGACTGAATCTGTGCTCAGAATCACCCAGGGGAGAGGAGGGGAAGGGAAGGCTCCATGGAGGCAGAAAGCAGTGGAGGAACAAGAGGAGCAGGGGGGAGAGAAAAGAGGCATTGCATTGGAGAGGACGGTGAAATTAGATCTGCTCTCCCTTCTTTGCGGAGCTCTGCAGAGAGACCTGGAACTTTCCCCATTTGTGGGGCTTCTCCTTCCCTATTTAGGGGTTCTGTGCATTCAGGGGGAGCCTGGAGCCCAGATGCACCTGCCACACCCTCTGGCCAGCCCATGGAGGCTGAGAAGGAAGGGAGTAAGGAAGCAAAGAAGAGCGTTGCTGGTGTGTGTCTCTGTGTGTGTGTGTGTGTGTGTGTGTGTGTGTGTAAAGAAGAGCGTTGCTGGTGTGTGTGTGTGTGTGTGTGTAAAGAAGAGCGTTGCTGGTGTGTGTGTGTGTGTGTGTGTGTGTGTGTGTGTGTGTAAGGAGGAGTCCTCCAGGAATTCTCCAGCACTCCCAGCCTTTTCCTGAGCTGGGGGTACACTCTTTAATTTGGGGCCCTGCATCTTCATCAGTTAGGAGCCTGTGGTTCCCCTGACCTCCACATTCATAGGCTCCCTTCCCCAGATTCCCCTCCCACCAGTCTCATCCTGACCCTGCAGGAATGGCTTGTAAGAGGATCTTTCTAATAACTGGAACTATCTCCAGCCCCAGGCCCTCCCCCTTCCCTCCCTCCTTTCTCCTCCCCCCTCCTTCTCTCCCTCACTCTCCTCACCTCCCCCCCTCCTCTCTTTCTCCTTGTTTACCCAGCACACTTACACACGCTGAGGGAGAAAAACGTCAGCTCAGCAATTTTTCACACTAGAGCGTTGCTGGTGTGTGTGTGTGTGTGTGTGTGTGTGTGTGTGTGTGTAAGGAGGAGTCCTCCAGGAATTCTCCAGCACTCCCAGCCTTTTCCTGAGCTGGGGGTACACTCTTTAATTTGGGGCCCTGCATCTTCATCAGTTAGGAGCCTGTGGTTCCCCTGACCTCCGCATTCATAGGCTCCCTTCCCCAGATTCCCCTCCCACCAGTCTCATCCTGACCCTGCAGGAATGGCTTGTAAGAGGATCTTTCTAATAACTGGAACTATCTCCAGCCCCAGGCCCTCCCCCTTCCCTCCCTCCTTTCTCCTCCCCCCTCCTTCTC
>NW_021146174.1:0-27157 GCF_002837175.3 Physeter macrocephalus
AGCTCTGGGGCTGGCCCCTCTCAGTAACCCTGGTTCCATCAGTGGAGGAGGGAGACAACTGTGTGAGCCTGACAGCAGCCGGCAGCTACCGAGACGTAAATTGCGTGACCCGTGTACAAGCCCCAGACAGGCCCTGAGCCGGTGGGACTCAGGTGCATGCTCTGCGTCGTTGAGCGGACGGCCAGCAACCAAGTGGAGGAAGAATTTTGGCCAAGAAAACTGAACTTGAATCTGGTCAGACGCCTTGATCGAGTTACCCGTTGACAGGAGTCCAGGGGGCTGAGGACACAGTCGGGACACCAGTAGGATCTGCTTGGCCGAGTCCAGGGCAGAGGAGGGGCATGAGGGGACCTACGGATTAGAAGCGACTTGTTAGAAAACAGTTTAAAAATTCATGAGCTGACTGGAGAGATGTAAAGCCCGACTGGATGTTTAATGATGTTAAGCAGTACTTGTAAATTTTTTAGATGTGAGAGGTTATTACTGTTAAGTTGAACAAAAAAGAGTACTTAACTTTTAGAGAAAAATTCTGAAATATCATGGATGAGACAACATTATGTCTGGGATTTGCTTAAACGTAACGAGACGGGGTGCTGGCAGCGGGCGGGGTGCAGTTGAAACACGAGGGCTGCTAGCGGACAGTCGCGGGGCTGGCTGTGGGTGCACAGTGGAGCTGGCTGCACCCTTCTCGCCCCTTGTGTGTGTGTTGGAAACTTTCCGTAACTAAAAGCATTAAGATGATTTACACGGTGAGTGCACGCACCCAGGTGACACAGTCACTGGTGCGCGTGTAACGCCGTGTCTCGTAGATGTGCGAGCACAGCGGGGTTTCGGGAGGTTTCCGGTCTTCGCACGTTCGGATGAGAAATCCTGTGAGACCAAACCAAGCCAATCCGACGGCTCGAGACGCGGCGGGGTTTGCTCAGGGCTTTGGTGCCAGATCCAGGCCCTGCCCCCGCTGGCCGGGCTCAGTGACTGTCAACTCTGCTGCAAAATCATGGTCTTTCCTGAGCAGATTTGCAAGGACCCCGTTCGCCACGTGGCTCCAGAGGCTCCCAGAGCACAAACCCGAGAGGGTCGCTCCTGCTACAACCAGCTAACATCTGCTTGTAGCATAAAGTTCAAAATCCTCCCTTGGTCTGTCAGGCCTTGGGGTAAGCCGGCTCCAGACTGCCTCCTTTCCGCCTCAGCCTGCGTCACTCCCCGCGCCGTCCCCTCAGCGCTCAGCTCCAGCCACACGGGCCGTCGGCACGCGGCTCTGTACCCCTCCCGGTTCCGAGACTCGGCTGTCACCTCCACCTGCACGCAGGGCAGGCCCCTCTGGGCTCGCGCTGGGGCGCCTGGCCTGTGGCAGCTCTGTCCTCTGGCCGGCCCGTGGCTGAGTGTGTGCGGCGGCTCGTGGGAGGCCTGTGTGTGCCGGGGGCGGGCAGGGCTCTCGCCACCTGCAGGCCCGGCTTGGAGCTTGAGCGAGAGCTGCCGCCCGCGCGCGCTCACCGCACAGGAGGGAGGCGCGCACGAGCGTGTGAGGACTTGGTCACGACAGAAGTTTTATTCCTCCCAGCGTGACGGGTACTTTGGGACCATAGCATGAAGCCGAACATAGATATGATCTGAGTGGGAGACCACACTGCTTTGCGTTTATTCTAATAAGTACAAGGTCACCTAGACACAGAGTGTGCTGTGCGGATGTGTGCTTGGTATCCAGCCAATGAAGCCGTATGCAGTTAGTAATTTCTTAGGCTGTGAATTTTGTGGAAAAACCGTAGGGAAGTTAAACGATTTTCCTAAAGGGCAGCTGCTGGATGTCTGTAGAAACACTGAAAAGAAGAGCGGGCCTTGGAACGTGGGCTGAGCTGGGCCCCGAACGTGTGGCTGTGCGTCTGTGGGACGTCAGGCCTCACGCAACAGGTGTGCGCACCACGGCACGCTCGACCGCGTCAGGCAGGTGTCATCTGGAAGTAATTCGGAGACAAACTTTTTAAAGATGACGCGTGTCCATGCAGGATATCAGCATTTCCCCCCAGAACAACCTTGAATTACATTCATTTGCTCAAATAAACCAGTATTTCCATTTTGGAGAGACCTATCGGACCTGCGTCACCCTGGGAGGTGGGGCGGTGTCGTCCTTGCCTTTTCTTGCTAGCGAGACTTGAAAAACAACCACACTCTCTTTCTCATCTTTCTTGTTTCTTAAGAAAACATCCACCGCTCCACATCTGGCATTTGCTGATTCCGCATTATGGAGATTATAATCTTGAAAGAAACGGGGGTGGTGTCCCTGAAGGTGCCAGTATGAAGCAGCATTTTAAAAGGTACTGCAACACAAGAATCAGGATCTCCTTCTTTTCTGAAGCACACAAATGAACAGCGATGATGTCATGAGCGGCACTCCTAAAAAGGGAACCGGGTTCAGGGTAAGAGGAGAGAGTCCAAAACAGTAGGGAGAGGATGCACGTGGGACCAAGGCATCGCCCGCAGCCTCGGAAGACTGGCTGGGCTGGTGGTGGGTTGCTGTGGTGACTGAATGTCCTTGCGATGTGACCTCTGAAAACCACGTAAACGTACAGCAGGAACAAGCGTGGAGACCTAGAAAGCTGCGGGCCTGCTCAGGTTCGAATTCTCCGCCACCAATTTCTGCTGTCTACGTCTGTGCTACACACGCACTGGCTTCTAGCTCTCATGTGCTCAAATCAATATTAACAAAAAGTTAATAAATCTTTAAGTTAACTTGAACTTTAAAATGACTGGACCAGAAGGGAGAGTGTCAGTCCTGGGCACTGGACCAGAACCTTCGTGGCTTGTGAGCTCGCATCTTTGGAGATGGAATTGGAAGCTGAGACTTTCTGCCATTTTCAGGGCCCAGCGGTGCCACGCGGGGCTTTTACGGGAGTGACCTGCGACGCGCTTCTGTAGCACCAGTGATGTTTCCACGGTCCCCTCGGGCTGCGCTCGCTGCGGCTCTGGAGGCAGGGACGGCGCCCACGACCTCCTCCAGAGTCAGAGTGGATTCCCGGGACTTTGTGAATTTCATCCCTTTCTGAGAAGCTTGGAAACAACTTGGGAATAAAAAGTCAAGTTAAATGCAGCATTAAAAAGGGCGTGTTCATCAGGGGAAAACATCCTAAATTTAGGAGGAGTTTAAGATGGAAGAGCCAGGCGCACCCCCTTTCTGCTCCTTTTGACCCAGGAGAGGGAAGGAGGCTGGTCACTGCCAGCAGGGCCAAAGGCCCCGCACGCGCGGTCCTGACGCAGCAGGACCGCGGCCGCTGGGCTGCTGGAGGTGGTCTGACCAGCACGCACGAGGGAGAGGGGCAGGGTCACTGAGGCTCCAGAGGCAGGCGCGAGTCCGTCTTGGCCAGCGCCCCCTTCCAGGAGGAGGCACTGCCCTTGGTCCCGGTTCTCAGGCCGCTCTGCTGACCCCACCCTATTCCAACGGCATAAACTTGCCTCTCATTCCCAAGAGGGCCCTACAGAAAGGAGGACTCTTCCCCACCCCTGAGGAAGGGGGGTGGACTCGGCCCTCCACGGCTCACGGTGGGGACTACCTTGTGAGGCCGTGCTGGTGGCCAGGCGTCGCCCTGGATGCATTTGGCGTGTCCCCCAGCAGACACGCTGACGTTAACAAACTGACCCAAACAGAACTTGCAAGGTGACCGCTTCGCGGTTCCCCTTTCCCCGCTTCCTGCGGTGCAGCTCATTCCAAAGCCAAGGATCCTGCTTTTATTTATCTGCTATTTTGAGTGATCTTCGGGGGGATCCCTTTGACAGCCCAGGAGGTGGCCCTTTGGGTGTGAGGCAGCCCGGACCCTCCTGGGCTCCGAGGGCCCCTCCCGTCCTCGGCGTGGGGTGAGCCTGGCCTGAGGCAGCAGAATTCTCAGCTGGAGGAGGACTGCTCTGCTCTGCAGCTGTGCCCTAATGTATCTGATCTTCTCCGTTTTTAGACATCTGGATGGTTGTCAGTCTAAGTAACGTTTCATTGAACAACTTTGTACATAAATCATTGTGATTATGTCTCATGTTTTCATTATGATAAATTTCTAGAAGTGGAATTAGTGTGTCAAAGGGAATAAACATTATAAAGGCACTTACTATTTTTAAGTTTCCACTAGAAAATTTGTACCAATTTGTAACCCTGCCCGTTCTTCACCAACAAAATGAATCATGATTAAGAAGCTCATTTTCCAATTTGATTAGTGAAAACAGTGATCAGAATTATTCCACTTTCACCTGTTTAGTGGTGGCTCGAGTCCTGGAGGCCTTACTCTGCCCACGGCACCTGCTGTCCACCAGTGCGGACCTACTGTGCATTGGGCATTTCATAGACATTTTCAAGGTGAGTTCATAACACACCTGGGTGGAGATAATTATTTCCTTTTCCTGAGGCACAGAAAGGTCACAGGTTCAGTGAAGGGCCCAGCAGGCCAGCCTCTGACTGGTGAGGGCTGGCATCCCTGGGAGAACATCACAGACACCCCCCAAGTGTGTTTGCAGCCAGCACTCTGCGTGGCTTGGGTTTTCTTCATGGGTGGGTGTACTTTTTGTCTTAATTTTTCTAAACACCTATATCTGCAGTATAATTCACACATGGTAAGATGCACACATATTAAACCCATAGCTGGATGAATGTTGAGAAACATGTACACACATGAGATCACCTCCACAATCAAGATGGAGGACTCCCACCCCCATCGCTCCAAAAGCCCTGTGCACAGTCCCTGCCACGGGTCAGATGACTCCAGTAATGGAGGTGCTGGGAGCTCACGCACGCGGACCCTATTCACCCCGCCGGCCCCGTCTCTGCTTACATGTATCACACGTCTCTTTTCCTTGCTTAGGAATTTTGTAAGAACTGTTCCACCCAAGCCCCCTGCTTGAGGGAGGTAAAGGGACCCCCGCCTTACCTCTGCCCATGGGGAAATTGGCAGCTGCACAGTCTGTCCTCTGCTGACCTCGTCACTGATTCAGTCTCGGCTCAGAGAACCCACCTCCGGCATGGACGCTGATCCCCGGCACGGACGCGGGTCCCCGGCACGGACGCCGGTCCCCGGCACGGACGCTGCTCCCCGGCACGGACGCTGGTCCCCGGCATGGACTCTGGTCCCTGGCACAAAGGCTGATCCCCGGCACGAAGGCTGATGCCCGGCACGGACGCTGGTCCCCGGCACGGAAGCTGGTCCCCGGCACGGAAGCTGGTCCCCGGCACGGACGCTGCTCCCCGGCACGAAGGCTGGTCCCCGGCACGGACGCGGGTCCCCGGCACGGACGCCGATCCCCGGCACGGACGCTGCTCCCCGGCACGGACGCTGCTCCCCGGCACGAAGGCTGCTCCCCGGCACGGACGCTGCTCCCCGGCACGAAGGCCGGTCCCCGGCACGGACGCGGGTCCCCGGCACGGACGCCGATCCCCGGCACGGACGCCGATCCCCAGCACGAAGGCCGATCCCCGGCACGGACGCTGCTCCCCGGCACGGACGCCGGTCCCCGGCACGGACGCCGCTCCCCGGCACGGACGCCGATCCCCGGCACGGACGCCGATCCCCGCCACGAAGGCCGGTCCCCGGCACGGACGCTGGTCCCCGGCACGGACGCTGATCCCTGGCACGGACGCTGGTTCCCGGCATGGATTATGGTCCCCGGCATGGATTATGGTCCCCGGCATGAAGGCTGACCCCTGCTCTAGATGCTGGCGGCCTTTTTCAGCTTTCCTTTTCCCATGCCCGCCTCTACCCCTGGAGCCTCCCTGGGGCTGCCGTCAGTGCCTCGCCTACTTCGCCCCGTCTGCTTCTGGAGACTTCCCCCTCTCTGTCGAGGGCCAGGCCTCTGGTGGACGTGGGGTTCTGGTGCGGTTGGGAGAACAGGATGGGAGTGGTGGAGCAGGAGGCCTCTGCCAAGTGGCTTCACAGAGGGGTTAGGAAGCAGCCACGGTGTCCCTGCTCTTCCTCGTGCTGTTCCTTGTGGTGTCTGCGTACACTTTCATCAGTCTCCACCAAGACCAGGGTCACGGGGTGATGGGTTGGGACCAGGTGGGGAGGCAGGATGGGGGATTAGGCTGAGGGGTCAGGGGCAGCGAGAGGCCCAGAGGGCAGCCTTGCTTGAGTGGAACGAATGAAATTCTCCAAATCAGCCAGCAGGGATGCAAAGGGCCGTACTCCTCCTTACCTGCTTCCACCCCCCCACCCCGCTCCTGGCTGTTGGCAGAGAAACTATAAAGCCACCTGCTGCAGCACAAACCGGCAGGAGTTCTGGGTAACACGTCTATCGTGTTTCTCCTGACAATGCTGCCTCACCCTTCCAGGCCTTGCTCCATGCCCCTCATGCCCTCCGTAACTTAAAAAGTTTTTGAGACCTAAAGACACCTTTTCAGACAGACCATCTGGTGAAAGCAAGGAGCTCTGCCTTGGTTCATTTCACCTGAATTCAGTTTACTTCGGAGCACTTGGGCTCCACTGCCCCTCCCTCTGGGGCCTGAAGCTCCGAACACCTCACCGTGAGCATCGTGGGTCGGCCAGGTGGCTGCCTCTGCGGTTTGCTGACACCGTGGGAATCCCAGAGGACACGCCCCATGACACCGTGGAAATTCCCAGAGGACAAGCCCCTTGACACCGTGGCGGTGTTCCTGACATCGGGGACACAGTGCTGGGTCTTCTTTGCTGGAGGGTCAGCCGCAGGAGAGCTTGGGAACACTCGCTGGACAGAGAAACAAGTGGGGTTTGCTGGCCTGTCGTCCCGCCTGAGCCCAGACGGCAGAGTCAGATGGTAGTTTTGTCTCCTGGTCGCAGCTGGAGACAAGCTGGAGGCCAGAAGTCCTGTCCCTGCGGCACTGGCCACCCGGTTACTCTTTCTGCAGCCCTCGCACACCCGGGGGGAAGGGAGGCACTGTCCCTGCAGCCAGGGCACGGGCCGGGCACTGAACCCACAGCCCGAGGGGCCCAGCGGAGTGGTCGGGCGGGAGCTCGGGCCCACGTCGGCCACGGCGTCAGTTCCACGCGAGGTGGGATCTCTGTGTCGCCACTCTGAGGCGGGGACACAGGTCACTGTCACAGGAGGCCGGCTTGAGTTCCTGTATGCTGAACACCTGTCCCCAGGCTCTTGGCATCTGACACAGCGAGATGGCTTTGGAGCAATTCTCCACTCAACATTAGGGTTCAAGTGATCTGATCATACTGATTAAATCAGGCTGTCATCACAGACCATCTTCTGACGCTGCGCTGTGGAGTCTGGCGTCAGTAAAGCGTTACTCTGCAAATATAGAAAGTTCAGGAGCGAGACACTGAAAATTGCACGGTACTCTAATTGTGAGTTGACGGGTGTCCGGGGCCAGAGGGAAACAGTTTCAGAACGACAGTGACTGCCAGCGTGTGGTCCCGCCAGGACCGGAAGTGAAAACGAAAGCGTCAGTGCTGCCGAGGCAGCTTCCGTGCCCGCCGTGCCAGCCGCTTGGATGGCCGCGCAGAGGGTGGTACCAGAGAGGCCCTGCCTGGGCCCAGACGCCGGACAGAGGCCAGGCCTCCCTCCTGCCCTTTAGGGTCAAGCCTCTAATCTGCTCCTCAAACGTCCACCCAGAACCGGGGTCCCTGCCCTGCACCAAGTGCATTTCATTTAATCCTTATTTTCAGACGTGGAGGTCGAAGGCCAAGGTCACAGCACCAACAGAGAGACCAAATCCCAGAGGTTTCTGAGCTTCCCCCACCGCACGGCTTCCCGGTGGCCAGTGGCAACATTTAAACACCTTTATTTTTTATTTTTTTTTGCAGTACGCGGGCCTCTCACCGCTGTGGCCTCTCCCGTTGCGGAGCGCAGGCTCCGGACGCGCAGGCTCGGCGGCCACGGCTCACGGGCCCAGCCGCTCCGCGGCATGTGGGATCTTCCCGGACCGGGGCACGAACCCGCGTCCCCTGCATCGGCAGGCGGACTCTCAAACACTGCGCCACCAGGGAAGCCCTTAAACACCTTTTGAAAAGGATTTTTAACGTGCTGCCATAGTTCTCGGATTCTAAGTGGAGACACAATTTCTATCCTATCAGCAGGGAACAGAGGCTGGGGCTGCCCGTCTCCGGTCCACAGGGCCTCTCCCCGGGTCCCCGTATGTTCCCACTCATCTGCAGACCCAGCCCTTCTGGGGGAGGTGCCGCACGCTGCATCATGGCCCAGGAGGCCTGTGCACCTATGTCTCATAAAGCTGGCATCCCCTCCCTATGCCTGGCCTCTCTGTGGATAAGCGCTCTCTGGTTGCTTTTGTATCTCTGGTGCCCATCATCTCCGACGTCCCAGTAATCATGGAAGAGAGGAAGGAGAAGCCCGGGAATACGGCCAAGATACGGGGCTGATGGGGAACTCCTTTTCTCTCCTTGCGACACCAGGCCTCTGTGTGGCTTCATCAGTAGTGAGGAGTCACTGCTGGCCCTCTGCCTATCCACCCGTTAGGTGTGCTGAGCTCAGTGCCACCAGCTCCAAACACTTACAGGCTAATCTTCTCAGCAAGGTCTTCCTTCCAGCATCAAAGCCCCTCAGGTCCTGGGATTAGCCTCCTGGAAATGACCAGAATTTACCTGGGATACTAATAGCCCTCACCCAGAGCTCGCTGACACTCGGCCCCGGGTTAAGGACTTTAGAGATGGAAAAATTGAGGCAAAGAGACGGTCAATCACTAGGTCCCACAGCTCGCAAGGGGTCAGGTGGCCGTGAGACCCAGGCCGGCCAAGCTTGACTCAGAACAACAGACGTGGATGCTGAGACGCTGTGATGATCCCAGTTTTCCTGGGTCGCCGGCTCTACTCAGTGCTGACAGCCTGCCCTCTCCGCAGGAAATCTAACGACATCTAGAAATTTGGGAAGTTCTAGCAAGTAGGTCTTGACCTCTTGCTACACTTTCACTTTCTTGCTGTGGTCTACTGAGGAAGTGAAAATTCCAAATTAGCATGTGACACTCATTCAGATCGATGGGATTTGTGTTGTTTGTGCATTTTCCCACAAAACTGGCAAGAAAGCACAACCCGGGGGAGCCTTTGTTGATCCAGGCTTGCTTCTGGAGGAAGGACATGCCCACTGGGAAGCTCTGTCCCTGCGGCTGGACTATACACAGCACGTGGCTCTCCTGGTGGCCACTCAGGACTGTGTCCTGTCCACCTGTGGCCTCCTCATGGCCCTGGTTGCCCGGAGCCCGGCGTCTTCCATGGTAGGTGCCCATCAACACTTGTTGAACAAATTATTGGCAGAAAGATGTAGGTGGAAGAACCCCTTCTCAGCTGTCCTTCTACATCCCAGCGTCCTAGAAACAGAACCCAGTGAATGGCTGGGTGAAGGGCGTCGGTGGCGTGGATGACAGAAACTGATCCAATTCAAAGAGGCTGTTAAGAAATTACATGGATCAAGGATGTGGTGGACAGAAGAAGGCCCAGAGCTGTCCCCCTCCTGGGCCCCCAAACCAGTGAATGTGTTGCTTCATGTGGCAACGGGACCGGCCTCTGTGATCAGTGAAGGACGTGGGGATGGGAGGTTACGCTGGGTTACGGGGTGGCCTGACGTAATCGAAGGGTCCTCGTACAGGGAAGAGGGTGGCAGGAGGGTCAGGCAGGAAGGAGAGGTGATGGCGGAAGCAGAGGTTAGGACGAGAGAGATGGGAAGATGGAGGAAGGGGCCAGGGGCCAAGCAACGTGGTGTCCTCGAGCAGCTGGATGAGGCAGGGAACGAAATCCACCTGGAGCCCCCAGAAGGATCAGCCCTGCTGACACTTGTACTTAGCCCAGTGGGACCTGTCTCAGACTTCTGCCCTTCAAAACTGTCAGATGATACACTCGTACTGTTTTGAGCCACCAAGTTTGTGGCCATTTGTTACCGCAGCAAGAGGAAGCGAGTCTGCGTTTAGCTCCTCAGGGGGACTGTGGACTGATGCAGGGAGAAGTGAACCTGGCTCCAGCAGCGGCCAGTGTCTGAGGGTGGATCCTTAGAGCGTCTCCAGGGCCCTGAAGACCCTCGCTCCAGATATTTATTCTATGAGAGTGAAAACTACAGATAGGTGACACCTTAGTCCTTGCAGAAACAGCCCAGGGCGGGGCGGGGAAGCAGGGGAGGGGCCAGGAGGGCTGGGATGGCTCGCAGCCTCCCCTCCCGCGCGGCCTGGGGGAGGCTGCTTCTGCCTGCGGTGAACCTCATAGGCCCCCTGTCCCCACAGCAGTTGGGTGCAGTCAACTGTGTGCTCCAGAACCCAGGGCATTTCTTCAGGGAAACGCTCAGTTCCTTCCAAAATGCCATGAGAGCTGTAATGACGGGAATAAATAACAGGTGCTGGGGCAGCTGCTACTGGTTCCCGGCGTTTCTTCTTCAAATCTGTTTTCTGTGGGGGACCCAAGGGCTTGCAGAAGCATTTTGCTCTGAAATATTCCAGGAATGTTTCTTGCTTTTTCTTATTACAGCAACATCTTTAGTATTTATAAGCTGATTCCTGAGACCTGCAGCAGAGCTGGAGAAGTGACAGGTTGGGGAGAGTCTAAAGTGCAGCCCCCTGCAGTTGCTTTGAAATGGCGTTTGGTTCTTCACGGCATCTTTCTGAGATGATTGTTGTCTCCCAGGCTGAAACTGCCCCGCAGAGCTGTGTAGGCGGTACGGGCGTCACGCGCAGGCGTGGTGGGTGAGGCTCGCGGGCGGCGTGTCTGCTCCCTGGGCTGCCCCTCCAGCTCGCACATTTCTGGTGGGCTCTGTCCTGAAGGTGGGTGGGTCGCAGACAGCACCCTCCCCCTCACCACCAGCGGCAGCGCTTTGTGCTGGGCCCGCGAGAGCAGAGGAGCAAACTCCCGGGATCCTGGCGCTGCGGGCAGAGCGTTTATGGCCGTGAGACAGCTGCGAAGTGTCCTGCGCTCCACGCACAAAAGACAGAACAGGTCACAGCGTTTGCTGAGCTGGGTCCCTGTTATTAGCTGGGTTCTGGGCTCTTAGACTCTGAGATACCAAATGCCAAGAATTTCTGCCTGATTTTCTCACTCGCTTTTTGTGTGCCTCCTGAAAACGCGATTAAGTCACTTTAGCTGTTTCTTTGGCTTGATGACTGCGAACTCCCCTCCCGACGCCTCGGCCCCGACACCGGCTGTGCTCAGGGTGAGGGCCGCAAACACTCTTCCTGCCGACTTCTAGGGCTGCTCTCCAGTGTTTGCAATAACAGGGCTGCCTGTTTCCCACGGGTTCTAACCTGTTTAGTGCCATGGGGTTGAATGTTTGAGATGAAGAGCCAGGAGCGTGCTCACCCTGTCAGAGTTCAAGTGCCAGGCCCCCCCCGGGGCATCACATTCAGGGCAGGACTTGGGCTCCATGCTGTGTTGTGTGGATAATAACAAGCAGCCACATCCTTGACTTTGAGTGAAAATCTCTGGGCTTCTTTGGTGTGGGAGAGTGAGAGTCTAGTCTTCTGCCTTTTTCTGCTATTTGTCAGCTCAAAATGAGATGGGAAACTCGCCAATCAGTTCAAGCCACAAACTCCGAGGCTTCTACTGAGGACACGTCCCTTTGGGGTCCTGGGCAGTCCCGTGGCCTCCCCCCTCACTGAGCCTGCTGGGTGTGGTGCCCGAGTCCACCCCACAGGGCAGCCCCCCAGGGGTGCACCGTCCCGGGGGTCCTTGTGGCTGCAGTGGTTCCTGAGGGGCGGGGAGTGACCTGAGGGCCGTTCTGGATGCGGCTCTGAATCACTGGTGGGTTTGCAGGCTCTTCCCTTGGGGGCAGCGGCTTCCCTTAGAACCAGCTGCATGGTTCCTGAGGGGGCGGGGAGTGACCTGAGGGCCGTTCTGGATGCGGCTCTGAATCACTGGTGGGTTTGCAGGCTCTTCCCTTGGGGGCAGCGGCTTCCCTTAGAACCAGCTGTAACTTGCTATGCTTCCTGGGTACTGGGTTAGTTCCTGGGGCTGCCATAACACGGTACCTCAAGCCGGGTGGGTTTAAACGACAGCAATGTGGACTCCCACAGTTCTGAGGCCAGAATCTGATGTGGGTGGGGCAGGTCCCCTCTGGAGGCTCCGGGGTGGCGGGGGCGACCACCTTGGTGTTCTTGGCTTGGGCAGCATCACCGCAGTCTCCATCTTCTCGGGGCCCTTCCCTGTGCGTCTCTCCGCCTCTTATTATAAGGACACTAGTCACTGGATCTAGGGCCACCCCACTCCGGTATGAGCTCACCTCCATCCTGAATTACCTGCAAAGACCCCATTTGCAAACAAGGTCACGCTCTGAAGTGCTGGGTTTGGAGGGCTATCATTTAACCTACTACAGAACAGTCACTATAACAGGTGAAATGGCTTCTAAATAGGCGTTATCTGCTTTAAATTTTCCTCAGTGAGTATTTTCTGAGGACCTACTTGTTCAAAGCACCCAGGGAGTAGAAATGAAATAGTAAACACAAGAAAAGACAAGACATAGAAGCTGTACATGAAACTAGGAAAACACCCCAAGACAGTCTATGTGAGTAGACGCATGATAGAATGTTCTAGACTGGACACCAACAGACACCGCAGGAATGACCGGGAGCTTCTAAATTGTAAGGAGATTGGTCTTATGCCTACAAAATCCCGGGACAGAACAGGCGGCAAGAGCGGCCCTCATTTCTGGTTCTGCTGAAGGACCTGCCGGTGGATGTGGGGTTCATCCAGGGGATGCTCCCCGGAGCAGGCGGGAGGCTGGAGCAGCCCTCTGGTCTCTCGGGACCACGTCTAGGCAGCAGGGAAGAAAGTCACCTTTCTCTTGGTCTAGAAAAATCCATTCCACAGTTTTCACCATCCCTTACTGACAAATAGGATTTTAAATCCTTTTATCTGGAGACAGAAAGTGTGTGCTCGTGGCGAATAATTTGAGCTGATATTCTTGCCAGCTGTTAAGGGACACATGCAAAAAAAAAAAAAAAAAAAAAAAACCAGTGACATCTGGTCAGCATTGATATTTTGTGACAGAAGTATTTTTTCCTGGGGGGTGTTTTCTAAGAAACCACATCTCAGAATCCCCAGTCTCTCCAGCCCTCAGCCCCTGACCTTTGACCTCTTTGAAAAACAAAGAAGAAAGTGATCATGTTGACGGAAGCCCCTGGGCCCAACCTGGGCGCTTAGCTGGCGACACCGGGTCAGCGGAGAGCGGGCCCAGCACTTGCTTCCAGGTCCTGCTGCTGCAGCCCTGCCCTGGGGGGCGGGAGGGGCAGGCAAAGCCCCCGTGTCCCGCCTGCTGGGCTGGCGTTTCCCCCAACTCCAGAGGCCTCTCCTCCTCCTCTGCCTTCCTAACCACTTGTGTTCTGGGGGATTTAGACTTTAACTTCTTTCAGTAAATAATGTTCAGTAAACGCACTAATGAACACTGATTTTGTTCCTGTGGACTCGTCAAGGCTTCTTTGCCTGATCTTCCCAAGAGTGCCAAGGAAACAGGCCAGTTTTGAAACGGAAGCTGAGGAGAATGCGCTGTTTCCAGACTGGTGAGGCCCCTCCCCCAGGAGCTGGGGCTGCTGGGATGTCCCTCGGAGGGGCCCCCGGGGGTACGGGGCGTGAGCTTGGTGGCCTGTTGAGGGCAACTCTGGGCAGGGGCTGGGCCCACTCCCCGTGTGTTCAGAGAACCGCCCCCATGCACGAGGACTGGGGGTCCCCTTGCGGGGGACCACACACCCAAGCCTCTCATTTCACAGACGGGGAGACTGAGGCCATCTCCTGCCGCTCTGAGATCCTCTGTCAGCCCTGCAGCCCCAGGGCCTCCAGGGCGAGCCCCGGGCCACAGCGTCAGGGGGTGCTCCTGCACCCTCCCAGCTGGGTCTTTCCACGGAAGTGCACACGGCCGGTTTGGTAGATGATAGAAGCCTCGGAATGGCAACGTGTGGGGGAAAAGCTCTTTTCTGGGGTCAGCACAGGACAGGAAAAGACTTGGCAATTACTTCAGTAACAGAGTTCAGAGAAACACAAATCTCTGTACAGAGCCAGTTTCCGAGTCCTGGTTTCGGGGGCCAGGGGAGAGTTAATAAACCCCCCAACACCTTCTACCTTTGTCACCTGGGGGCGGCTGGGCTGCAGAGCGGCTGCTAACATGAGGTCGCTTAGAAAGTGGCAACGGCCCCGTAGCCCTGCCAGTTCTGCTGCAGGTGATGTGCCCCCTCCTCCGTCACCTGGCCACCAGCTCTGTCCCCGGTGAGAGCGCATCGTCTTCTCCTTTTGAAATTGCACAGACGCCCAAGATGCCCCAACTGAGCTCACAGAAGTGAAGCTTGTTCTGTGTGGGAGACCCTAAGAACGGATGTTGCACGATGAGGTTCAGGTTACTGAAAAAGGCCCAACTCTTCCTCAGGATTTACTCCAGAGAACGGAGTCGACGGAGGGGCCTCGGCGCCCGTGGAGGAGCAGGCCCGGTGGGAGGTGACCGCTCAGGGCGTGAGGCAGTGGGTGCCGTGGCGGCTCGGACTCAGGTTTGTAACTGTCCGCCCAGTAAGTGTCCGCCTTGTTTTGAACGGATGATACAGATAATAAACAAGTTGGCATAAGAGCTCCCACTCCATCGGGCACGGGTGCACCAGAGCGCCAGTCTGGGTTGATGCGATCCCACCGCAGGGGCGTTGGGACCGTGTGTGCCAGGAGGGCTCTCGCAGCTGTGATGTGCCGTTGACTTAAAGCTTCTCTGAAGATGTGACTCCGTGTTGCTGGCACTGCAGTGTGGCAGATGGACATGAGGGAGAGGGTGCAGGCCTCCACGGTAGACCGAGAACTTTCTTCCTTTTACGGAGATGCTCAGGCGGGACTCCACCCCGGCACACGGAAGGTTCTGGACTCAGCCCACGGCCTCGTCCCTGAGAAGCTTTGTGTGACAACGTGAGTTGGAGTCTTCAAGTGTCGTTCTGAGGGTTCACAGGGAGCAACGCTCGGTCTGGAGTTTCTAACCCACAACCCTCATTGCACGTGCTGCACAGCTGGACGCCAAGACTTGGACCGGCGACTGGGCACCTCAAGGTCACGAAACCTCTTGCGCAAGAGAGAGGCTGTGGCCGCTCATACGCTAGCAAGGAAACTGCAAGTTAGGAATCCTTGCCTGCCTCCCTGGGCACGCCTGGGCCTGGGTGGGAATCCTCACGTACCAGCTCCTCTTCCTTCCTCGCCCAGATCTCGAGGATCCCACAGATGGATGAGGCCCCTTCCCAGCTGAGAGCCGGCCACGCCTCCCTTCCCCTGGGGGCAAGTTTCCGATGTTTTCCAAGGAACAAGGAATGGCGTGTTTCCACACTGATCTCTGGTCGTCCTTTAATGGGCTTTTCTCCAGGCTTTGCCCAGTCTTTAGCTGAGACAAGTGACTTATTCCTGCTTGTAGAGTCTCGTTCATCCTAGCCCCACAGCCTCCAGGACACAGGCAGCTGGGCTGAGCGCCTGTGGATTCCACGTGGGGTCTGTCTGTGGGATTCAGGATGGTCCAGTATCTCTGAGACTCGACTGTCCAACAGTATGACAGTGGTACACATTATGATGGCCAGAGTCAGAGTTTCGCCTTGTTTTACCTCTTATGAATCACTTATGCATATTTTATCTCATTAATCTCAGGAAAACCAGGGCCTTCGAGTTCAGAAAGAGCCACGTAGGGGAGGTAGAGGGATATATAAGCATGGAAAAAATATTTTTAAGGACATTTGAGTTAGTGAATTTTTGGAAGAAGGTACAGAAAAAGTTTTTGCCTTATTTTATGCTTGTAACTGTCACTGTGAAAAGAAATGTTTTATGGAGTGAAATAAATGTGAAAAGATGGTTATGTTTAAGAAGATAAACACAGGTCTGAATTACACATCAAACGTTATTCAGCCTGGTGGACTGTGTGGGCAGTTTTCCAACAAGGTAATTTCAACCTTTAAGTTGTAGGTCAAATGAATCAATTTTATAATGGCTTTTGCTAGGTGCTGTATTTGTATTATGCAATGTTTATTTTCTGTTGTCATGTTGTTTTTGAAAGTCTCGCTTGGGCTTCCCTGGTGGCACAGTGGTTAAGAATCCACCTGCCAATACAGGGGACTCGGGTTCAATCCCTGATCCGGGAAGATCTCACATGCCGCGGAGCAACAAAGCCCACGCACCACAACTACTGAGCCCACGTTCCACATCTACTGAAGCCCGTGCACCTAGAGCCCGTGCTCCGCAACAAGAGAGGCCACTGCAATGAGAAGCCCGCGCACCGCAACGAAGAGTAGCCCCCGCTCGCCGCAACTAGAGAAAGCCCACGCGCAGCAACAAAGACCCAATGCAGCCAAAATTAAAAAAATGAAAAAAAAAGTCTTGCTTATTTCTGGTCCTCAAGCAGAGTAGGTGTCCTCTGCGGGGGGTTTCCAGTGTCTCCGAAGCTGCGTCTGGATGGGCTGCCCAGCACACCTGCCGTAGCACCCAACTGGGCGCCACCTGGAGTTCTCACCAGGTGCTGGTGTGGCTCCCCCATGAGCCTGTGTGCGGTTTTGGCTTGGAGCCATCTCTTAACACTACCAAAGGGAAAAACCCAAACTCTCTTTTGTTGGAAAAAGTAATTATAGTTTGAAATTCTAAATTGATTAAGCCGTGTTACAGAAAGTTTGGAAAAACATAACTGAATCCTAGCTTTCCTACCCTGGCGTTCATGTCATTCGCTACGTTTTCTTGCATCTCTTTCCTAGTGTACTTTATGTAAAGTTGTAATCATACTCTGTGAACAATTTTATACCCTGCTATTTTTAAGCAGTATTATATTATCAGCAATTTCTGTGTTACTACATGGTCTTCAAAACCATCCTTTTAAAAGGATACTTAGGGCTTCCCTGGTGGCGCAGTGGTTGTGCGTCCGCCTGCCGATGCAGATACTTAATACTCCATAAAGGGTTTATTTAGAAAATTCTCGCTACTGTAATGACACTGGCCAACAGCTCCTGCCACCTGCCACACTGATTACTGAGTCAAAGGACCTGAGCTGATTCTGTTCTCGGCACTCATCGCCAAACGTCAAATCTCTTCCCCCCCAGACGGAACCAATTTCTGTGCCCCTGATGTATGGGACGCCTGTTTTACCACAATATACTTATCAAGGAAATTTTATACCATAATGGGTAAGCAATCATTTTCATTACACTATTTGATCATGAGCGAGTTGGGCTGTTCTCTCATTGAGTTATGATTTTCTTTCACCTTCATCTAATAGAATAGTAATGGTTTTCCGACCAGTTTGGTTGACCTCGTTACGTGACGAGTGATCCCTTTTTCAATGTTGCTTTAACTCCCAGCCTCTCTCGTGTTATCAGAACTTATCAAGGATGGTGATATTCTCAATCTTTTCATCCTCAAGCCCCCTTTTTATTGGCTTCCCCATAGAGCCTGTGTTCATTTTCCTGTTTGTGTGTTTTACCATTTTGTTGAGCAAAGGCATATTTAATTGCCCAGGAGAGCAGCTGGTGAGTGTTGGATGACCTGTGTACCAACCCGATTTGATATAATTCCACCAAAAGTAAAGACGCTGTTTCAGCACCTCTGAGCAGTTTGGGTGGTAGGTTGGGGTCCCCGTGACAACTCCCACCTCTCGGATGGTCAACTTGGGTGGGTGGAACCTGTGCCATCCTCTTCTTGGATTCATTGGAGGCTCAGTTCCTGCTGGTGTGTCAGCTTCCTGGGGGTTGGGGGTGTGGAAAGGAGGTGTCTGTTTGTCCATCCTGCCCCCTGGAGCCTCAGGCACCCCAAATTCACCCACTTTTACAAAGTCACGTTAGGACTCAGAGCTTTGGGAAACTCACGGAAACTCCCCAAATAATGCTTCTGCCCCAACATACGACGAGATGGGTGTGGGATCACGGACGGTTTCCTGTGGGTGGCGGCCAGTTCTCCACGTGGCGGGAGATGCCTGGGAGCAAGAAAGCTCTTTGGTTTGTGATATTCACTGAGGCCCGGCTCTTGGCAGCTGAAGTGTTTTATTTCCCTTAGGTCTTGGGCCTAGACCCACAAGAACCAGCATTTAATGACAGCGGTAGCAGGTAGGCCCGACTGGCAGGTGCGCCGACGGCCTGCCCGCAGCAGGGACCCTGGACCAGGCAGACCTGCTCTGGGCGTGGCCTCACCTCAGCCGGGGTGTTTAACCGCAATTTCCCCATCTGAGGAAGGGGGTGAGAGTTCTCTCTGTAGAGTTGCTGTGAGGTTAAATGAATAAACACATATAAAATGCTCCGTAGAAGCGTGCTTAGTATTAATTCTCATCACTTTCATTTCTGCCATCCAGAAAAAAGAGCTCTCTACTGAGCCCAATTTTATATATTTCGCAAGGCTCAGACCAAATCCCGAGTGGTAAAAAGCTTACAGGGAAGCTTGCTGACATCCCGGGTAGAAACCCTCTCTAAAATCCTTCAGCAGTTACATCCAGCCTCGTGCTACCATGTGCAGGTCTGCATCTGCGCCTGACCAGCAATTCCAGGGCAGGGACTGAGTGTCAGCCGTCCGGGAGATTCATGGCATTTGGCACAGGGGCTGGTCCTCTGTGCCGGTGCTTCAGGAGGTGGACCGACACACATGCTGTCCCCCGTCCCACCTAAATTCTCGGGGGCGGGAACAGGGCAGGACCAGGTGTTCGAGCACTTGTGTCAGCTGATTCTGAAGATAGGTCTTGGTGTGGCAGCGATGAACCAAAAAAAGAACTTCTATTTTGATTTGGTCACTTATTGTCATGAGGTTTTATTTTTGCCGCGTTGTGGTGAACCAGACCACTGCTTTGTGCTCGCCAGGGGCACTGAAGCCCCACCGTGCCCGGGATCCGGGACAGACGGGAGCAGCTGGCCGCGTGGAGCCCGGACCTGGTTTCCAGTTGGACGAAGTCACCACAAGCAAGCACAGCATCGTCCACTGTTTGCAGCGAGCACCACTGGACATACAGTGGCAATAAGGGAAGGACAGAGGCAGCAGCGAGGCCCGGCGGGCTGTGTCGACACCTTGCGCACATCTTTACATGAAGAGAAACGGAGGAGAAGGAAGAAGCAAAAGGAGGAGGAGAGCGATCAGGGATGAAGGAAGCAGTGGCGACCCTGCCTCTAATTTCCTCTTCTTCAAAACCAGCGCTCCCGGGGCTGCTGGCTCCTCGGGGGCCAGGGCTTTAGTGAGCGGGACCTAGCAGTTCTAGAATATAGTAGGTTTCAGGGTCATAACCTACCTCTGTCTTTCCTCCGACACGTCTAAAGTATGCAAAAGATTATATCCATCAACCTTCACACTGTTCAGGAGATACAGTCAGGAAATAGGTGCTCTTCTTCTCAGCGGCTTTGCGAGGGGTGAGTGTGACCAGAGGGGGACACTCCGCAGGGACCGATCTTCCCACGGAGTCTGGATCTGTGTCTCAGCAGCTCCCAAGGCTCTGGCACCTTCCTGTCGGCGGGAGCCCCCTCTACTCTTCCTGCCGAGTTAGGGCAGGTGCCAGGGCAGCTGGCCTTACCTGACAAGCTAGAAGCGGGGCTTTCTGGCTCTCAGGAGGCCTGGGAAGCTTGTCTGCTTGTAGACTGTGGGTGGATTAAATTCAGGGCCAGAGCAGGGATCTTATCTGAGGTCGCGCTGTCCACTCTGGTGGCTTAGCTTAGCAGCTCCTGGGGCAGCAGATCTTCACCACCTTGGCCACCTGTCCCCCGCCCCACACTGGCACCAGACATGTTGCCAGCGAGAGTGTCTGACACAGACGAGCAAACCTTGTCTTGACGGGGACAGAAATGCCGTCTCCACCGCAGGGCAGGCGGGAGAGGAAGCCCCCAGAACCCGCCACGCTTGGCGTGTCCTCCGTGTGGAAGCGGCGGGGGGAGGGTTCACAGCTGATCAGTGCAGGATTCAGGAAACGATGTTCTTTCTGTTTAAATTACCTTCTTCCTCTAATTATTCCAGAGCAGGCATCCTAGAATAGAATAGTGAAAGTGAAAAGGGTGGACGGTCACTCAGAGGGGCTTCCTGAGGTGACACTGCCCAGCAGACAGTCCTTGTGGACCCTGGGGACAAAGGCCCAGCCCGTGTCTGGTTCATAGTCACTCCAGGGAAGCCCCCCCTCCCACGGACGCCGAGTCACACCCTGCCCAACAGGGTCTGGTAAACAAGTCAAGTGTCTTTATCAGGCAGCAATGGGGTCGACGTGTCACGACACAGCGTGACCCAGGCAGACCCTGGATGGGGTGGCACACACACTGGCCTGGGGACCCAGGACGATTCAGCCTGCAAACCCACAGCATTCCGCTGTGCTGGGAGGGAAGCCGACAGGCAGCCGGCTGGGCCCACAGAGGACAGGGCTCCAGGTGGGGAGCCCCTCTCCAGCCCCAAGGGTCTCTGTGGCAGGGCCCTCAGTGCTCTGTGGTCTCGGTTCCACTCCTGGAACTGGCCTCCTCCAGTCCGGAAACAAAGTGCAGGGTGTGTGGCCTTTGCTCAGTCAGATGTCACTTGTTCAATGGGCCACCCCACACTGGGACCTCACTTCCTGGCCTGTGTCATGCCAATTTAGACAACAGACCTTCCTGGCCTGAGCTGTGCTGTTCTCTACAAGCTGTGCAGTTTAATGTTTGCTAAAAGAAAAGGAACTGCAATGTCTTAGGGATCCGGGGGCCTCGTGAGATCATTATGTTCACCTCCACCTGGAGGTGGGACCCCACCAGACCGATGAGAATCTGTTTGTAAAGGCCTCATAGGGCAGCGCTGCCGGATAAAAATAGGAGGCTCAGTTAAACTTGAATTTCAGATGAACTAGAAATTTTTTTACTATAAAGTGTGACCCAAATATTGCGTGGGACAAAGTTAAGCTAAGAAAAAATTGTTTATCTTAAACTCAAAATTTAATTGTATGTCCTGCATTTTTATTTGCTAAATCTGGCCATGATCCGGAGGACATTCTCTGAAGCTTCATTTCGGGAGAAAATGGCCCAGAGCACAAAGCTGACCCCCGTGGCCGCAGGGAGGGGTGACAGGTGACAGAAGTGGCGGGTGCAGCTCCGGCAGGGCTGAGGCACTGATTTATAGTAACACAAGGTGAGATATTTTAGGCGTCTGCTACTGGCTGGGCTTAACTTGGCCTTCAGAAGTTTCTCTCTGAAGCAGCTGGTCTATTTCTAGGGAGCGACTTTCCTGCACCGTGAGTCTGCCTGTTGCTTTTAAGGGGCATTTGGCAGACACAAGGGCCAGTGGTGGTCAGAACTCATTTCTGGCAAATAATTGAAAGAGAGGCGTCAGCTGTGCTGGGCAGCCCTGATCACATTCGTGCTTAAGGTCGGCCTCTCCAGGGCACGGCTTTAATTAACCTGAAGAGCACCTTTTATTAGTCTTCCAGGATTAGAAGGCCGAGTGCTGTCACTTCTCGAGGTGATGGAGAGCCCTGCTGAGTTTTGGGAAACTTCCATTCTCACCCTATCCTACAAAGAGCAGCTTCAGAAGAGAGATGCTGAACAATAATGATGATCATAAATGCTACATTTATTGGGCAAAGCATTTAAATATGCCGACGTATTCATCCTCAAAGCAAACTTACAAGGAAGGTAGGATTTCACAGATAAGAAAATACAGGTCAAGGACTGCCCAGGACGCACGGCTGAGCCATGACAACTGCACAGGCTCCTCGCGCCTCTGTCGGGGGCCCTTCCCATCGCCCTCAGCTTGGAGCCACTGGGCTCGCTTCCCAAAACTTCCCAGGCGCAGATCTTCCCGGCCTTGTCTTTACAGCCCAGTCCCCAGGGCCTCTGAGGCTCAATCCCCAGGAAGTCGCCCGGTTCAGACCACCACGAACTCTTGGTCCATCTGTCCTGAGTGACTGGCTGGTCCACAGTCGCTTAGGCACCCTGTGGTCCACCCACCTCATCTTGAAGGACGAGGTTCTCCCGGCCCTGGAGTTGCTGCCCTGTGAGATGATGATTCCTTGGTGGGGGGCTTATTTTATTTCTTACGTTTAATCTCGAGTGTTCACCGCAGTGCTGGCATATAGTAGGTGCTTAATAAATGCTGATGGACTGATTGCCCTCCATGGAGAAAAGCATAGTGGTGGCACCCTCCTGCTAGGCTGTGTAAATGCGTAATTTAAGAATGTAACTGCTGTTTCTTTTTTTTTTTTTAATTGGAATACAGTTGCTTTACAATGTTGTGTTAGTTTCTGCTGTACAGCAAAGTGAATCAGACACACATTTACATACATCCCTCCTTTTTGGATTTCCTTCCCATTTAGGTCACCAGAGAGCACCGAGTAGAGTTCCCTGTGCTGTACAGCGGGTTCTCATTCGTTGTCTATTTTATACATAGTAGCGTGTATATGTCGGTCCCAATCTCCCAATTCATCCCTCCCCCTTCCCCTCCTGGACACAGACATAGAGAGCAAACGTGTAACTGCTGTCTCTATGATGGCATATCTAGACGTCATTTCTCCTGACGGAATTGTAAGGGTGTTCTCACCTCTGCGGGAAGAGGCCAGCCTCCTAGTGCCCAGGGATGGGCAGGTCTCAGGCGGAAGCCAGCGCTGAGCCGACAGGAGCCTTAGGAAGCGAGAGGGCTGGAGCGACTTCCCCAGCTTTTCCAGAGCAGCTCTGGGAGGGAGGTGGTCCCTGGGCCTCTTGTGAGCAGCCGGAGGACCTCCACTTCTCTGCCACACATGCTCCCCTCCCATCCGGGGTCTGTCCCTGGCTGGGGGGTGGACCTGCAGGTCTACATCCACCACATGGGCATGAAGGGTCCATTTCGAAGGGCGAATTTAGCCAAATCTCAGTGTTTCTGTTCAGTAGGAGGGAGGCTGCAGAAGTGAAAAGCTGAAAAGCTTTTGACATAAAACATATTGAAAAAAATGCAGTTTACTGTTTTAGGTATAGTAGAAGGAAAGAAGAGAAAATTTTAAGAAAATTAATGTGGTTTCAAAAGAAACAGTAGGTGATAATTAGAGTATCTCTTAGAGGCACATTGGTACTTCCGCAGCTGATTTTCCTGGAATGGTTACACCACTGCTGCGCTTTTCCTCAGGGAAATCCAAGTAAAGGTCAACCTGCCACTCTGGGCGGGTCATCTCCCATCAGGTGCTTCAGTGATCTCATTGGTTGCAGGATAAAATCACATTCACCTGGTCTGTCCCCTCCTCTCACTCTACCTGCAGTGATACTCAATGCAGCTCGCTCCTCATGGAAAACTCCTATTCATCCTTCAGGGCCCAGCTCACAGCACCTCCTCCTGGAAGATGTTACTCCTTCCTCTGGTGTCAGTCTCCTCTCCAGTCTGCAAACTTCTCTGGGGTTGACGTGTCTTTCATCTCTTTCCTCTGCTTCTAGCACGTTCCTGGCACATATTAGGCACTTACTGAATTTGTATGTGATCAATAAGTTTAGAAGGTGAAAAGTACTGAATTTGTATTTCTATCAGGTTTTCTCTGTATCAGATTATTAAGATTCATGACCTTGGCCATGCACAGCAAAAAAAATAACTTGCTTTGTAAGACATGCCCCAGGCTTGCTCAACTTGTGGTCTGCGAGGGGCCGTGTGGTCATGCTGTTTCCACCCGTGCTTCTTTCCCGGCAGCATCATCCTGGCTTCTTTGCTGCACCTGGCTGGCAGGGCATCTGTCCTCCACTACAGACGACGGCTGTCCCCGGCTGTCCTCACCACAGTCACAGTTCTGTGTCCCGGAGCTCAGGCTGAGCCCCAGGGTAGGGGAGGTTGGAAGCTGGCACAGTTATGTGGTTTCCTTGCATAAGGATTTGGGTGCAGCAAACAGGTAAGATTACACTTTGGTTCTCTTGGAAATTTCAACTATGAATCTGGCAGTGTCTTACAAGAACATACTGGGCAGAGAATTTAAATCTGCACTTTGGGTTTACATAACAGAGGACAGAGTGACACTTCTTAGGGTCACACAGAGAACCTGAATTCCTGGTGCCTATTTATCAAAGGCCACTAGCCACGTAGGTTTGACCTCTGCATTTCCTCGGTGCCTTCGTCCCCTCTGTGAGAACAGGAGGTCAGAAGGTATCATGCCACCTCTGTGGATTGTCCTGTCAGTGGCGAGACAGATTTATATCCTGATGGATCTTAGGATTGGGCTGATTTGTTTCTGTCCCTGTGTCGGGGCCCATGGATCTGATTTCCAGACAGCCAGGCCGAGGGTGCTCTGTGCAAGGGGAGGTCTCACTTAGCACTTAAACCTGGGGGAGGGGTGCATGTGAGTTTCAGCATCTGGGGTCTGATCCAAGGCTGGGTGTGAATCCACCCGACCTCCCTTCTTTCCTTTATCCAAATCTTCCTTTGTTGAAGCTTGAACTTGCGCCTCGACGAGCAGGTGGACCTGGGGCTGCGGATCCAGGTTTCCAGGAAGTTGGTTTAGGGTCAAGTGGCCATTTTAACAGAGACTCTGATACACACACTAAACTGATCAATGCAGCTGATTAATGATTAAGATGCCAACGCTGCCCTAGTGGACAAAGGCTGGAGAAAGGCCATCTTAAAAATGTGTTTGTTCAACTGCTGTTATCGCCTGGGGGATGGACCGCACCTCGGCACAGAGTGGACCCCAGCGTGGCTCTGCCTCTGCTAGGGTGTCCACTTTCCTGGTCTGAACGGGGATGGAGAGGCTCCTTGGATAAAAGGACAGGATGGGTGCTCATGAGGGCGGCAATAGGCGCTCCTGGCTTTCCCCACAACGAACATCTGCCCCGCCAGTGGGATCCAGCTTCGGGGTGACTTTTGCTCTCCGAGGCCCCAGGGTCAGATCTGAAAGCCTGTTGGCTGCGACACAGACTCCCGACATGCAGAGGCTGCCTGGGGGGTGTCTCACGGTGAGGGGACGGCCCGGCCTGCTGTGGGCTGGCCTCCAGCCTCTCCGAGGTCTCCTGAGCATCCAGCCCTGGGTTGGGGCCTTTCTCACATGGTGGGCCGGCCTGTCCCTGGAGACACGCATGTCATTCCTCGGGGCCGTCCAGGCCACTGAGCTTGGGGCCGACACGCCACAGCACCGGGAGGCTTCATGCGTGGCAAGCAGCGCCGTGTGCTTGCCGAGGGCTTCCCCATACAGACCCCTGACACGCGCTCGATGGACGATGGGGCGCGAGTTCCAAGTAGCACAGCAAGGACACTGGGCGCCTCTCCGGGGAAGGGAGTGGCAGGGAGTCTGGCGTCTCCTGGTTCTTCGGGCTGCAGCTGTCCCGCCGCTGACCCAGCTTCCGATGCGCGAGTTCCCTGCGGCTCACACACTCGCCCTTTGCCTGGAGGATCACCTGGCGGGGACCAGAGCCAGAGCCGCGGGAGCTCTTGGGCTCTCTCGGATGTGGCCTAAACGGAGGGCCTGTGGGTCCTGTGGAGGGCGCGGGGAGCATGTCCCCTCCTGCGTGGATGGCAGTGGGGCCCTGGACTCGCGTGAAGTGATGCTCTCCTGCGGGACACTCGTCTTACTCACAAGGACCACGGTTACACCGACCTGCGGAGGGCTGTGTGTCAGACAGGTGGTACTCCTCGTGCTCTACGCCAGACAAACAGTTGTATATCTTAGTTCCATTATGTTGTTTTCCAGGTGAGAGGCGTCCACGGTAACGCAGGAGCGACGCAGCCCCGCGTGCAGGAAGCCAGGGAAAGATACAGAAACAGCGTCTGGACCTGCAGACCCCGGCTCCACTGTAGGAACAAGCTGTTATCTGGTCCAGATCCAAGTAGGGTCTGCTGGCTTCAGCTTCATCTTAATTTTATTCTAAACAAAGCGCAATCGTTGATGACTGTCGGTCTGAGAACCTCCCTCTGCGTCCCTTCCCTGGGGCCGAGCGACTACAGGGCCGTGCCTGCACCGTACCCACCCGCTTCCTTTCTTTCCCCTTTTACCTCGGACGTCTGAACCTGGACATCTGCACAGCTCTTAGAAAGAGTGTCAGAGCACAGGCCTCGTCATGGGAGAAGCTATGAGGCTTTTAATTTAAAAAGAAATTGGACATAGAAAGGAAAGCCCCAGGGTCTCATGGAAACCTAAGGTTTTCTTCCAGACTCAGTTAAGTGGCTCTGAACACAGTCTTGGGAGATTTACCCATTCTCTGTGCCTCAGTTTCTCCCACTCAACATTGGTCTTATGAAATAATTCCCCTTCACACCTTGGAAGGCCCTGGGATGGATGAAGTCATTTCTACACACAGTACAAAGTCCAGCCAAGAGTCGGAGGCTGATTTGTACACCCCTCAGGGGAGGTCACCTGGCCCTGCCCGGCGTCCTGGACCTTCCGCAGTTCAGGGCACGCAGAGGGCCTGCCTCTTCTGCCCACCGCCTGATGGCCCCACATTCCTAGGACTGGTCTCTGAGCCTTTGGAGTTAAGACTCTGAACTCTTTTCTTAAAAGTAAAGTGTGCCCAACAGGAACATTTAAAAAGTTAAGTAAACAAGAATTATTTTTCTTCAGATAAATTCTAAGAACCCTTAAGGAAAGTGGGAAAGCTCCGTGGCCCACAGACCAGGTCTTGGGGTGAATGGCTTTTCAGGGTCCTCTGTGGAGCCGTGTCCAGGCCCTTCCGCCTGTGGTGGGCAGGTGTGCTCCTGCCCAGGGGAGGGTGTGACACGGGCTGTGGGTTCTGTGTGGCTCGGGAATGACTGTGGCAAAGCTGCTTCTCCATCACGAGATGGAGTCTTGGAAAAGCAAGGGTGAGCAGTATCTGCCTTAACAAAAACCAGGATGGGCAGCTCTCAAAGTAGAAAAGTGAAGCAGCGACAAATGCACCAATTCCAAAGCAGAGAGCAGCAGGGCGCCTGCCACATCCTCCCCACAAACAGGCACCTCAAGGTCATTGCAGGGCGCCCACATCAGGCTGCCCCCGTGTGCGTGGACATCTGCGAGCGGCGTTCTCCACTGGGGGCCGTAAAGAGTGGCCCCTGCCTCAGTTTCCCCACCTGGTAGCCTCTTCAAGAGCCACCCCCATAGGCCACGCCCATGACTAAATCACTCCCAACTCTAAGGGAGGGTTCTGTCTTTCAGGTGAGAAACAAAGCTTGAGTCAGAGGCCAGATTTTGGTCTGGGTTCTGGGTTTGGTCTGTATCTCCCTAGGCCCGAGTGTGAAAGGGCATCCGGATCTTGGGTCGGGGCAGTCGGCTTCCCACCCTGGCTCCAGCCGATGGTGTTTAATGGCCAGTGGAAGGTGGGAGACGAGCAGAGGCAGCCAGGGCCTCTGGGTGGGCGGAGGGGTCCCTCTGGTCCCCCATTAGTGTGACAAGAGGCTATTTTACCGTGTCAGCT
>NW_021146175.1:0-10997 GCF_002837175.3 Physeter macrocephalus
AGCTGCGCGCGCCCGCCCACCGCCCTGGCTCTCACCTCGGCGGCGCGCACAGCGCGGTCTCGGCGCCTCCCCCGAACCGCGGAGAGTCGCAGGGATCTCCTACGAATGAGCGCACGGGCAGGGGGGCTCTCAGCTCCCGGGGGCGCGTGCTGAGAGCCACCCCACCCCCTGCCCGACCTCCGGCCCGGCCTCACCTGCACCAGGCACTCGGGGAAGAGGCCACAACGGCCCCCTAGCTCTCCACGCAGCCAGCCCCGTGCGGGCCCCTTGCACACCTGCCGGACCACGTCCCCGGGCGCCAGGCTCAGCTCGTCCTCTTTCTGCGCGCTGTATCGGCCAGGACCAGCACCTCTGCGGGCGGAGGATGGCGCGGGCACGCGGCTCAGAAGAGCCCATTCAGGGCCGACTGGCCATGGCGCGCGTCCCAGGCCCCGTGTGGACAGCTGGAGAGCGGGGTGGTGGTGTAGGCTTTTATCGCTATTTCCACGCAGTTGCATAGAAGAGCTACCCCAAACCCTCTGCACATACCCATGGCTTCCGGGGCGCCTTCCGGAGCCGAGCAAGAAGGATGGTGCAGTCGCGTTCGCAGCCGATACTGGGTCCAGGTAGGGTGGGACAAGCAGCGAGATTGTGAAGCCAAGGAGGCGGAGACGCGAGCCGATAGGTCGGGCTCCAGGTGCAAGGAATGGGTATGGGAGAGGGGGCGGCCCAGTCGGTAGGTTCGGTCCCCAGACCAGGAGTGAGGACTCTGGCCAGTGCTGGGGTCACAGCTCCCCGACACGATCTTGTCTGCCTAGCCACATAAGTTTCAGTCTAGCCACCTTCCCACCTTCTCCCAGCCTTGGCCCTGAGGCTCCCACCCACCATTACTGGCCTACCCTCTCCGGGCTGACAAGCTTTTAGCTGCAGGGGAGGTGGGAAGAGGCACATACCAGCAGGCACCAACCGCTCTCGGGCGGGTCCTGGGTGGGTCCTGGGTGGACCGGGTGGTTGCTCTGTGCGCACAAACCTATTGCTGCTTTCCCTGGGAGGCATATTCCTCCCTGGACCCCCTTCAAGGGAAGAGGAAGAGCACAAAAACCTTCTTCAGGCCAAGGGGGCCTCGTTTGCTTTCAGAAAACATCCCCGGATTCTCCCAGGGAGAAGACAGGAAGAAGGGAACTTCAGGAGCTTTCAAGACTCCTGCTCTCCTGCAGCCAAGGCCAACGCTGGCAAAGGCTGAAGGTTAGTGCCAGTCCCACGTGGGCTAGAAAACTTTCAGGTCACCTTCCTGCTTAGTGGCGAACGTAGAAAGCCGAGCCTGAGCCCTGCAACTACTTCATCTGTTGCTACCCCGGGTTAATGGAGACTCTTCACTGCAGTATGGAGCCCACTTTTGTGGTGCATTGAACAGCAGCTGGAGTGACTTAAGTAGCTTTATGAAGATATTTTTCAAAAAATCTGTGAGCCTCAAAAAAAAAAAAAAAAGCCGAGCCTTTTATCCACACCCCTTGACCCCTGCCCCACCTCTTTGGAAGCCAAAGTCCTTGCTTATGACACCAGAGTGAAAAAATCTGGTTCTCCTAGGGTGTCCAAGGTACAGGATATGAAGCAAAATCACTGGAAAGGGAAAGAGGAGCTATAAGCCAACGCAGGATTGGCTGAGGTCCTCCTAGAACAACCGAATGCCGGGGCTGGAGAGGATGGAGCTGAGCAACAGTCTGGGCCCAGCCCCCCCAGACACCTGGTTTTTCAGGTTCCCTGAAGCTGCTATGGGAGACACCCACCGCCCCCAACACACACACTCAGGGTGACAATGACCAGAGCCCATTTACATCTGCCACTTCATTTATTTTTTTATTTGCAGGAGGAGTTGAAACAAATTTTAAGGGTATTTTCATTTTTTTTTCCCTAAACATGAATCATTCAAGTAAAACCAACTTAACTATAGAAATGTAGCAAAGTAAGGGGAAAGTAGCATAACAACCCAAGAGGCAAAGGTTGGAGGGGGGGAAGAGGTGGGTGCAGTCCGCATATAACATATGCATAAATGCCATATGATTCACCTGCTCAGGACCGCCTCCCCAGAAGGCAAGCACAAGGACCCATTTTAAGAAGATGTTTTCCCCCCAAACATCTGAGAATGTTTCAACTTAAAGCTTAAGGTTAAAAAAAGAAAAAGGAAAAGAAAAAAACAAAAAACCCCCACAAACCACCCAGCCATAACCACCTTCCTTAATCGATCATAGGAGTTTCTTTTCATTTTATAAAAAGATTAATAAAAAATATTGAAAAAATTATTTTCTCATCTTATATTTGTAAAGATAATAGAAGTCAGAAGTTCCTTAGAAAACAGACCAGAAACTGCCATATCCAGTTTCCACCCCTGTTGCTGAGAGGATCAGCAGGACTAGAAAGTTTGGGATACTGGAGCTGCTGGTGGAGAAGGGGAAGCCCAGCCCAGAAGAAATCAGAAAATATTGGGGGGGGGCGGGGAGGTGCGCACATGGGGTGTGGTTAGGAACAACACCATGTGATACATGGCTGCGCAGAAAAGGGGAACACAAGGTGGTCAGAAAGGCCTTGAACTCCTCCTCGACATACAAAACCAACTTTTACAAAGATCCAAGCAGTTTGGTCCCAAACTGAGGTGAACACTTCAATGTTTATTCACATGCTTTGTTTTCTCTTTTAAGAATCAAAGTTGCCCAAATTAAATCTTTCCGCTAATGTTACTATATATGCCTAAAAAAAAGGAGGGGGGGCTTTTAAAATCAGGATAAGGGAGAAGAGATTGAAAATCATCAAATTAGTCCTCTTAGCTCCAAATGAAATGAAATGAAGAATAAAACTGTTGGTTTCTAATAGGAAACAAACCAAAATCCAAGTATCGCTCTGCCCTCCCTACCCCAGCCCCACCCCACACAGCAACAAATAAGAACCACACAGCTAAAGCCCAACGTGATGTGTTCTGCTCAAGAGCTGGGCCTAACCCCAGGCCCCACAGCCGGCTGCCTCTGTCCAGCGGGACACAGCGCCAGGGATGCTTTCGGCTGTAGTAGGAGTTCTGCATGGCTGGTGGGGGGTAGGGGTAGGATTTTCAGAATCTTCTCGAGGCTCCTCTGTTTAGCTCCTCACCAGCCGTCTTCCCAGCGCCTCTCTCCCTTGGGCAGGGGCTCCCATCAAGGTGGCCTCTACTCAGCTGTAGGCTGTAAATTGTCCTTCTCTTCTCGGTTCTCTGTCCCACTCTCGTCGTCTTCGATCTCCCCTTCCTCCCCACTGAACTTGTCGTGGGCCCATTTGGGGCTGGTGCTGGATTTCCGGAACATGAACCGGCCCCGACCCCGAGGAAAGGCTCCCCGGCCCCGGCCCCGGCTCACCCACTTCTCACTGCCTTCACCTTCACGGTCATCATGCTGAAAGGAAAGAAGACTGCCATCAATGCCAGAGTGAACAAGAGCAGCCAGAACTCTCTCCTCTGAACCCACCCAAATGTGACTTTCTCAAATGAACCTATGCCCTGTCCCCCACTCTAAAAATGCTACTGATTCAGATCTAAGAGAATATTCAGTTGGGTTCCTTGAATTCTAAGGCAGTAGTTTAGGCATTATAATAATGATGATGATGATAAAATCTTCACTCAAAGACCTTTTCCTGCATTATCTCATTTAATCCTCACATCTACCCTACCCTATCATCATCATTCTCCACTACACAGATAAAAAAACAGGCAGAGGAACTTTAAGTAACTCCATATTATTTACAACACTGTCTCTTAAAGGGTGGGTTTGAGAAAGCAAATCACCCCTGAATGTGAAACTATGATCTGAGTAGTCAGGAAGCTAAGAGATGAAGCAACACAGAACACACACATAGTTGGGACTCTAGCTCTCCCCAACCCTCCCCCTCAGCCAAAAACAGGCCGTGAGACCAAGGGAAAATGATCTGCTCATGGTCTCAGACCAGTTACTGGCAAAGGCAGGACCAGAACCCAGCATCCCATCTTGTATCCCTCCCCTCTTTAGTTTTATGCAAGGAGGCAGTGTGGCAGAGTAGAAAAACCAAAACCTACAACTCAAAACAATCCCTGGTCTGATGATCACATGAGAAAAGAAAGGATCCAATGAAAAAGAATGAATGACAAAGCATTTTGAAAAGTCACTGTTAACCTTATCAGCCCCATGGCTTCAGAGTCTAAACCCTCCACCCACACAAGTAGTGCCTTAGGCCCCTGAGGGGTAAGCTCAGCTAAAGGGCCAGATGCTTATTCACTAGCCTAAATGAATCAGGCTGGCAATGCTCCTTCAGCGGACAGATGGGGCAGGGAAAGGGGCTTTGTGTGGCCTTTAATCCTTCCCTTTAGCAGCCCCACTCCAGTACCTATCCTGGGCCCAGGCAACATTTCCCTAGATATAGGTTGAAGGGTCCTCTAGGAGTCCCAAAGTAGCTACCAGCAGCCCTAGAAAAGTAAAGTTGGCTATGCACAGTGATTTACACAGCGACCTGTTTCCTAGCTTCCTGTTTCCATGCCAGTCCTCAGGGGTGACGAACAGTCTCAGCTGCAAGTTGACCTTGGTTACAACACTCAAGAGTCAGGTCTGCTTGGATCTGAGCCTGCTGTTGAGCAAAGCCAAAAGAGCTCTCTCACTGGCCAGGTAATTCAGCTTAGAAGAGCCCTAATCTGAGAGGCAGAGAGGCTCAGATGGTGCCTGGTACCTGACAATGACCAACAGCTTAGAAGAGAGAAGCCCCAGTGGCGTTTCATTTTGAAGGCAGGTCCCCTTCCTCAAAAAGAGATCCTGAGCTGTCTTTCCTGTCAATCTTGTGCTGGGGGGCGACAGGGTGGAACTGCAGCCTCAGGGGAAGGTTATGGTTCTATCCCTTGCAGAAAGCTGGAGGGAGGCTTAGGTTAGGGTGGGTGAGCAGTAAAACAATTTCACAGACTAAAAAGGCAAAAGCAACCTTTCCCGCTTACCCTGGAATCCATAAACGTCTTAGATAGTGCTCTCAAGGTCAGGACTACCTCTCTAGAGAAAACTCATCTTGCCAGCACTATGCCATCCCACAAGTACACATGTACCCAGTGCAGCGCCTGCACACATATTTAATCACAGTTCTGGAAAGACCAATTAAGGGCTCGGTATCAGCTACTGTGTGTGCCAAAGGCCCCCTGGCCCTTCCTGGTTGTCCCCACATACCAAGTAATACTTCTTGCTTTTGGGTGTGTACTCGGGGTCCCATTCCTCCTCCCGGTTTCTCTTTTGAAAATCGTTGTTGCTGCTGCTGCTGTTGTTACCAGAGTAGTTGCCTCTGCCCCAGCCTCTTCCTCTGGCTCGAAATTGCTGTGGCAATAAACGGCGGAAAGGAACAAAGGGACCATGTAAGGAATGGAGAAAAACAATTCCTTGCCTTCTATTCAAACACTTTTCTGGCACAAATCAGACAACTGTCCTCCAGTCAATACGCTGGTCAACTGGTTTCTAGTCATTCCCTTTCCATTCATCTCAAGTCTACAGCCTAGACAGAGGACAAAATGGCATAAGGGCCTCCCTACAATACAGCAGGAGTCAAGACAAATGAGGAAGTTCGGAAAAGAAGTCCTAAGAGACTTTCTGGCTAAGTGATTATGAATAGGAAAAAAAACAAACAAAAACACTAAAAATGGAAAGCCTGGGGATTGGGAAACCACAGATTCTAGGGTCTTTAGACTGAATTACTTGTATCAAGGGCAACAAAATAAGAATTCTGATAAGAACATAATTAGAATTGGTGGGAGTAAGGGCTTAGAGAAAGGGAGAGGGGGCAGGGTCTTACAAAGGTCCCTCGAGCTCTGCCTCCTCTGTCACTTGGACCCACGAAGTCTTTGGTCCCCAGTCTTGATTTGTCAAAGCCTGTGGTACTCTCCTCTCTCTCCTCTGTCTCTTCAGTGTACTCTTCTGCTTTGTAGGAGTGGGATGACTGGGAGGAAGACGATGATGACCTGGACCGGTCTCGTGCTCTCCGGTGCTTCCTTTGAAAATAGAAGAGGCAGGGAGATCAGTAAGCCTCTAGGGTACAGCCTTTGGCTGGCGGCTCATGGATAAGCAGCACAGGGCAATCAGGAGTGTGTCTGTGATGAAAACACTGAAGGCTAGTAACCTGAAAAACGAACTCACCCCCAACATACACACCCAGGGAACCTGGGGAGCTTCCCCCAATTCTGTCAGTCATGCTGAGTGACATATCTATGTCCGAGCCTGTGATGAACATGGGACATACACAGAAGGAGGAACAAAACATAGTCTGTGGCCTCTGGTAGCTCAGTCTAATACATGTGCGCGAATCAGAAAGGCAGAAGGAAACTAACACTGTATTAAAAGTCACTGAGTATCTGGTACCAGGACAGGCTTTATATACATCTGTTTCCGCTTTACATTAGTTTTATCTCTCATAAGAACACTACCTGTCCTGGGACAGTGCTCTAAAGACTGAAAAAACAATGTGCTTAAAAACTCTACACTGACACAGCAGACATATAGTAAATGGCAATTATAATCATTCAGTATTATTTCCCTCATTTTATAGACAGGAAGTTCAGGTGACAGAGCTGAGTAGGCCTGGATTCAACCCTGGCTCCAATTATACCACTACTCCACAAACCACCTCCCACTTTCCAGTGAGCTCAAACAGCTTTTGTCATTCAGCACAGGATCTGTCGAAACTCTTCCCAGAGTTATTTCCCATCCTTCCCTTCATCTGGGGGAAATTACAGACTAGGGTAAATTAGACTAATATGATGAGTCACGATCTGTGTACTAGAGGTCGGGGCCAGTCCTGCCATGTGGTGCTGGCGAAGGGCACCAACCACGTCTAAGGTGGCAGAAAGGCTGACTCCCAGGAGTAGAGGAGGACTTACAGGGAGAAGCCAGCCCTGTGTCAGTAACCGATCACTGCCCTCCTCCACCACGGAAAGTACCTTGCAACCCCCCAGCCCAGCCCGAAACATTCAAGAAGATCAAAGACTTACATGTTTGAATCCTACTGGCGCCTTCTAGCATTTACTCTTAAAAAAGGGGAAAGCTAAGTTATTGTTATAGGATTCTTATAAGTCAAATGTTTGACTGCTAGAAATCAGTGTCATTTCAAGAGGTTTTCAAACATAAGACTCCAAAAAGCCCCATATTTGAGTCCCAACACTGCCTTTTATTAGTTGTGTGATCTTGGGTGAGCCATTCTTCAGTCATATGAGGAAAAGTTCTTCTAAACTAAAGTGTGATATACAATGAAAAGTGACATAATTATCGTTTTTCTTCTTGCCCCAGTCACAAAATACTATGGTCGCAAGAGACTTGGTCAAGGTTACACAACAAGTCAGAGGTCGAGGCATGTGTCCCAGGGAAAGAAATCAGGATCAGTCATCCAAGTCCAACCCTGAAATGCTTGAGGGGTTCTGCTCCCTTTCCACCAGTGACAGTGCTGAAGACTACTATACCCCCACCTCCATTCCCTGTTGAGGGTTATCAGATTTTTATCTGTGGGCAGCCCTGAAAGCTGCTAAGGCTCATAATGTGCAAGTAACTGACTGGAAGGGTAGACAAAGTGGAACAGAAGATCTGAGTTTTGATGTCAGTTGTTACTGTGTGATCTTAGACAAATCATTCTGAGCTTACTTCTTTATCTTTCAAATGGGCAAAACAGGTAGCTACTAACTATCCAACTTATCTCAAAGGACTGTTATCAGAAAATGGATATGAAAGTGCTTGCCAGCTAAAGTTCAGAAACACAGAAGTGGTGTAGCTTCTTACAGGAAGGTGTAGGGTTTCAACTGTGCTACCTTTAATGAGACATGATTGAAAAGTCATGGAACATTCAAAAATGTAAATAGACAAGACCTTGGCATAAATACTGCCTTATGAAGTTCAACAATGCTACCTTTGTTTAAAGAATATTTGTAACACCTCTCTTGGAAGTGTCTGTGAAACCAGTTTAAAAGGCATTTAAGATCAACAATCTTGTCCTATCTAGTTCCACCCTGTTTCTCTGACCAAACAGTATTATTACCTGACAACAACTTTGAGCCATTTCTAAAACATAACCTTCCCAAGAATATTTGTGATGAGAAAGGACATGTCAAAGAACATGGCCAAAACAAATGCAAAAGGAATTCCCCTATGATTTTCCACACTGTCCCTAAAGCCAAATTAACTGCCCATCTCCCAGGAGGCCTCCTTTAGACAAGGATCATGCCTACTTTAATGCTAAAGTTCTATTTTCAATCTAGGGACCTTAATTGACAGTTAAAAAAAAGAAACTGTACAAGTGGCCATCGTTCCTAACCCCAAGTTCTCTGGCTTGGAGGGTCTGCCATACAGCCTAATGGTGGGCAGACAAAGACATCCACTCAGGAGTCTGAATGAGGTGACAGACAGGGGCTTACGTACTTCTGCTTCTTTGATCCTTTATGAGTTTTCTCCGTTTTCTCAGCTGATCTTTCCCTCGAGTGGCTTGAGTCTCGGGAATCCACTGATTCTCTTGATTTACCTCGTTTAAGATCTCTCTCTTTATGTTTTTTACGACGTTCGATATCAAGGCGGAGATCAACAGGATCATCTTTGTATTTTCCCTCAGCCTGCCAAAAGAGAAATCAAAATTTAGGTTTTGGGGATTCAGGGCTACCAACTCAACCACCCCACGAACTGTGGCTTCTACTCCACTGGAGTGGTGCAGAGGAATCACTGGGAATGTGAGGCACCTCGCCCAAGCTCAGGAGGGATACAGGATGGTCCACAGAAGTCGCTTCATGAGGATCCCTACAGAGCCCAAACCAGTTCTCTAAAATAATGATGACGACCTTCTGCATATGCTACACACACACGTACATGCACCTCACTTTGCTGTTTCCCTCTGTGGCCCAGTAAAGACTCTGGCTAGCCGACAAGTTGAGAAGGCCAAAATCAACTCTGGAAGGTGTTGGTTAGGCTGGCTCAGCTTAGTCACCACCAAGAATGGAAATGCTGTTATCTTCCCCTACCTACACTGTGGCAGCTGCCCTGGGCCTATTCTCTACTTGGAATTCTCTCTCAGTACTGAGTCCAATAACAGACAATGGGAGACTCAAGCAGCCTTCCAAAATGTTTAGTTGTATCAAATTTCTCTAGAAACTTTTCTGGCAAATCAAAAACCATAAGGAATTTATAATGTGGCAATACCAAGTCAAAGTTTATTTTAAAAAAAGAGAGGGAGGGAGGGAGGGAGGAAGGAAGGAAGAAAAGAGAAAAAGAAAACCTTTTTTGCTAACCTTCTAGGAAGTGTAACCTATCAGGGTATGTATGTTGCAGATACAGCATGAGCCCAGCAACAACAGCGGCCTTCTACCCCAAACTATCATGCCAAGGGCTTTCGAAAGCTCTTTAGAATCTCAGTGAGCAGAGGTGCAACGTGGTTTCAGGCACATTATACACTAAGATTTGTCTCATGTAAGTAAAACCTCCCTAGGGACTTCCCTGGAGGTCCAGTGGTTAAGACTCCATGCTTTCACTGCTGAGGGCCCAGGAACTAAGATCCCACAAGCTGCACAGTGCAACCAAAAAAAAAAAAACCTGCAACAAACAACTCCCTCAAAAGAGGAAGCGATGAGTAGTTCACTTAGCATTAACGTTTTACTTATACAAACAACTAAGCTTTTTGTTGAAATAATTTAATTAACAGGAGTGGTAGGTAGTAAGTTGGTTTATTTTATCACATGGTTTTCTTTTGACAGAGGGAATGGGACCTCTGTACCCTCCAAAGACAAAAAAGAGAGAAGAAAAACGCAGCTGCAGCTCCCTTAGGCAGTGCCCACAGCACCTCTAATGAGTAGGCTATGTGGGGCAGAGAGGACGGAATCTCTTCTGATGTTTCAAAACCTTGCATCTCACATGGTTAGTGCCAAGCCGGTGGGTACTTGGAGAAAAAGAAAAGGGGGATAGGAGAGAAGAGAGATTGCGCAAGAGTGCCTCTCATTACATTCAACCAACAAGACAAATTTACTTGGAAAACTTGAAAATTATTATTTTTAGAAAAGGTTTCAGCAGCACCGGAAGAGCCATCTCTAATTTTAAATTACAACTCTATATGGGAATGGTGGCCAAGAAATACTAAGATTTTTAAGAACCCAAATCTAGTCACACAAGCTTTAACCTCTTAATAACAGTGTTTACGTGCACATCATTACAAATGTAGCTGGGCTATCAAAGCAATGTTTAGCTTTAAAGTAACAGTAATCGACAGATGATAGATATGGTACAATGTCAGAAAAAAATCTGGACTAGCTGCTTAAAACAGTCTACTAAGTTAAGATATATTTCATTCTTCTCTGACATGCATGTCTTTTTGAAATCATGGTTGGAAATAGTGCATGTATATAGTTGATTTGATAATACTTACAAGCAGAAAAATATCACAAAAAGTTTCTTCTCTCATCATGGGCACTTGTTCCAAAACTCCTCTCTTTTTTTTCTCAAGCTCACCTCAATAGACTTTGGGGTCATTTACCATATTCTAACCACTTCACAAAGGTTGTTGATACATTTAATAAAAATTAACCCTTTGTAGTTCATTTTTAGAATTATGCCCATCCTTAAAAGAAAAACACAAACTTAAGTAGAGAGTAATTTAAACAAACACATTTCTGTCAAGTTCATGCCCAACGCACTCATTTTGTTGGAATTACTGATCAAAGCAACAGTTCACCTTGTAGCCAGGTTCCCGGGGACTTTTCATTTCGTCATGAGCCAAACCATGTTTTCTGAATGTACTGGGGGAAATGTCTATCCTCCTAAAATTGAAAACACAAAAATTGTTTAACATTCCATAGTGTGAATATAGCACCTCAGTTCGTAAGTAGAGTGGTGCAAATCATAGGCATTCCTTTTTATTACACTTATGTTGTTTGCTTATACACTCACACTCTCCCATAGATGTGCATGCACACACAACACACACACACACACACACACACACACACACACACACACACACACACACACACACTCTCTCTC
>NW_021146175.1:13173-27104 GCF_002837175.3 Physeter macrocephalus
CACCCACACACACACACACACACACACACACACACACACACACACACACACACACACACACACACACACTCTCTCTCTCTCTCTCACTCTCTCAACTTTCCAAACTCAAACAGAAAAAACATCTTATTCCACCCAGTACCGTTACAGCCAGGAAAACAGACTCACCTACAGCCGTGCCTATAATTTCAAATTCACATCAAGATTATTTATGCCCTGCTAACTTCAAAAAGCAGTTTTCATCTTGGGAATTAAAATATAATGGCCCTTGGGACTTCCCTGGTGGCGCAGTGGATAAGAATCCACCTGCCAATGCAGGGGACACAGGTTCGATCCCTGGTCCGGGAAGATCCCACATGCCACGAAGCAACTAAGCCCATGTGCCACAACTACTGAGCCTGCGCTCTAGAGCCCATGAGCCACAACTACTGAAGCCCGCGTGCTTAGAGCCCGTGCTCCTCAACAAGAGAAACCACTGCAAGAAGCCTGCGCAGCGAAGTGAAGAGCAGCCCCTGCTCGCCGCAAGTAGAGAAAGCCCGCACGCAGCAATGAAGACCCAACGCAGCCAAAAAAATAAAATTTAATATTTAAAAAAATACAATAAAAATCAATACAATAAAATAAAATAGGGCTTCCCTGGTGGCGCAGTGGTTGCGCGTCCGCCTGCCGATGCAGGGGAACCGGGTTCGCGCCCCGGTCTGGGAGGATCCCACATGCCGCGGAGCGGCTGGGCCCGTGAGCCATGGTCGCTGGGCCTGCGCGTCCGGAGCCTGTGCTCCGCAACGGGAGAGGCCACAACAGAGGGAGGCCCGCATACCACACACACAAAAAAATAAAATAAAATAAATAAAATAAAATAAAATAAAATATAATGGCCCATTATTCACCAATAGGATGAGTTCTAAGTGAGAAACAACTGCCTGGCATGACATAAATCCCAAAGACCCTAAATCCAAGACTGTTGTGCAAACATGGTCCTCCCACCTACTGCAAAGGTTCAAGAGCTGACTATTAAATAATTAAAGACCAACTTTGTTTCTAGACAAAGTCCCTATTTGCTGAATGAATAGACTCCCACAACTGAATGTTTAAACCTCTGGGCTTTTAAACCCTTTGACATAATCCTATAAGCTCTCCCACCTCCAGCCCCCACCAGCTGCAAATTCTTCCAAAGGAAGGACTAATATATGAAATACATAGGTTGCTTAAAGAAACAACATCTACTCTATGTAAAGAAAGCTCACAGTGATCTTGGGTTACTGTCTGCCAGCTCCCAAGAATACAAGGGTTCATTTATACCAAAAGGGCTGTTTTCCTCAGGCCCAAAGTGAGAAACTTATAGTCATCAAAGCATACCCTTTCCACTACAAACCACCACTATCCTAGAGTCTGGAGGGCGTTACCTTAAATTCTGCTGATAATGCAACTAACAAGCTGCAAAAACAAGACGAGTTTATTATCTGATGAGCAGACTTTTAGGATCGCCTCTAGTGTAAGGCTGAGGTCCTCACCTGTGAATCTCTGGGCTTTTCTTGTTTTTAGCTGCCTCCTGCTCGGTTCCTCTCTTTAAGTATTTAGTAAAGCGCTCATGCAATGTCATTCCCGAGGACCCAAAGTGATGTTCTGTGGGGAGTCAAAGAAAAACATATCAGGCTATCAAAGGCACAACCAACATTCAACCCGTGTGCATGGACCTGCAACCACAGAGATGTGACTAAAGCAGTCAAGTCCATATAAAAAACATATTAGGAAGAAGAAGGAAAAATGGCTGGTTCAGACAAAATCCAATGTCTGATTTCCACTGCAGGACATGGATACAAAGAGAGAAGCTAGAGCTTACTATCCTTTGATTCAGAGCACCAGCTCCTGCTTGAGTTCCAATTTCAGATGGAACCGTAACTGGCCCAAACCCAGCTTCTACATCACATTTCCCAGCCTGTCCACCTCCATTTGCCCAGGAGATGGCAAAATAATGTGGGGAAGATAGCCATACCCCAAGCTCTACAAGAAGCCTCTAGAGGATTCTACCTACTAGACAGGAAAAGACAGAGGGGCTGGGAAAGCCACCTTTCATACCTCCTTTTCCAGCAATTTAAACCTTCACATGAAGGATTTTACCTATTCTCATGATCACAGGTTACCACTAGCATTTCATAATGTTCAGCTCTGTAATTAACAAATGGAAACTTCTCCCTGGAAGAAATTTCCTTCAAGCTAGCCCCTAGCTTCAAAGGCCCCTATCAATGAGATAAAGATCCCTGATAGATTCCCTCATTCCCCCACTCATGCTTCTGCTTGTTAGAGAGGAAGCTAAGCATGTGGAAAGGGAGCCTGAGCAGGCTGGGGTCTGGACTCACCTTTAACATGGTGAACGATGGTCACTATATGCTGGGCAAACAGTTCTGAAGGGCTCCGCTGAGACTGAGCTGACTGTATGTGCTGGAAAATGGATCGAAATTCCTGTTCCTTTTTGTTGCTATGAACTAGATCCCGACAAAGCTTTCGCTCCTGAGCCAATAAGCCACTGGGTCTGAAAAAGAAACACAGGGAGGCCCAATGTAACAAGATACACAGAAAGTCAGAACGTTTAAATCCTAAAAATGAAAAGCGTGCTTTAAAAGAGTTAAATTTATCTGTAAAGTTCCTTTTTTAATTCCTACCAAAGTAAAAAGTAACCTCAATGCACCATAACTATGGAAAAAGGCATCCAAGATCCCTCTCTTCCCTCTTCCCCGTTGGAATTTAATAGGAACAAATGGGTAGGATGAAGCATTAAACCTCAGTGATTCTGTTCTGGGGGTCTCTGCTAGTTTTAACAGATGACAAAAACAGGAAGGTGTTTTAAAAGACCAACTAGTTTGGCCATCCAGGGCCACTCAGTGAAGCGACACAATGCAGCAAGAGTGGGATGTGGCTAGAATGCTGTTCAGGAGACCTCCAATCAGCTTTGCAGTTTTTACACCAAGTAAAAAGCAGCCTGGGCCTCATCACTCTTTCCTGAAGTTGTCCTGCCCCCAGCTCCAACTTTAAAACTGTTACATTATTTCATGAAGGCCTGTAATAATAGATATTGTGACTTAGCTAAGAATGGAAAAATGGATCCTGCATGGCTCCACAGGCAAAAGACATCTCAAGCACATTTAGGAAGGCAACAGGAGGGGGGTGGAATGGGGCCAGCGGGGGGGCTTACAATGTGATGAATAGAGTGCAAGAGAGAAGCAGAGGGGACCCAGCATCAAAAAAAGCCAGTCACTACAGTCTAAAAAGACACTTCACCACTGCTATGATTCTGCCCCCAACATACAACCGCTCAGTGATGTACACTTCTCCACTGAAAACAGAGCCACGAGGGTAGCCACACTGAAAATGAGACAGCGGGGAAATACATGATGGGCCTGTCCTCGTTCCAGAATGACCTCAGGGAGAGAGGTTAGGCTACTAAAGCCCTGAGGGTCAAGATGGACTACGGCTCACCTTGCAAGGTCCTCATCAAAAGAGTCCATCCGGACATTGACCTGGGCCTCTCGAGTAATGGAAAAGGAAGACTTCCCCGTGGAAAAGTCTCCTTTGGCTCCTAGCTTCTCTCGGCTCTCAGAGGTCTTTCTCGGGGGAGGTGATGAGCTTTTCTCCTGGACTGCTTTGTAAGCAGTCACTCGGAAATTTTTTTCAGGCACAAATCCCCTGTGCCCACTTTCGGTTCTCTTGGGTCCTCCCCGATCCTCCTTTTTGGATCTCTCTGAGAAAGACTCTTCCTCCAACTCCTCGGTTTTTCTTTGCTTTTCCTTCCCTGGAGGTGCGTACATCAGGCCCTCCCATTTGCCTGACTTTTCCTCCTCCTGGTTTTTGTTTGCACCTGCTACAACTTTCGACATGAATTTGGGTTCATCATCAAACTCAGATTCCTTCCTTCCTTTACCCTTGTCTTTATCTTGATCATCCATCTCGTCCTTGTGGAAGTCAGCCATCTTCTTCTCAAAGTCATCTCGGAGCTTATACCTTTTAGGAGACTGGCTACCCCGAAAAGTCTTCTCAGTATCAGTTTTGGGAGCAAATGGATCAGATTTCATTTTTGTATCACCCAAGCCCACATCAGAGAAGCTCCCTTTCTCTTTCATTTTCTCTTTATCAGTATTTGTTTGTTTCTGTTCCTTATCCTTTCCATTCTCTGTCTTCTGCTCATCTAGATACCTAGTTATGAAAACACAAGGGAGACACACAAGAGGCTTCTTAAGCAACTTGATTTAAAATAAACTAGCACCATGTGCGTACGGTCTTAGGTTTTTGCTTCTCTAACAAGCATGTCTTGTGGATTCCAGTGTTACGAAAGGAGTCTTGGTTACCTTCTATTAATTTCTAAAAAATTGCTCTTCACAGATCTTTGAACTTGGCATTTAAGAGAAAACTATATGGTCTATGGAGTTGTGTATTACAAAAACAAAAAAGAAAACAGCAAAGGCAATTTTTAGGATACTGAAAAACAAAAACCTACTTACCTGTAAGTGGTCTAGGAAAAAAAAAATTTAAGGTCTTATCCAACCTTCACTCAGTCACTTAAAATCTGCTTTCAGCAAAGTTAACATAGAATGTTCAACCTTGGACTGTTTTGCTTTTATACAACTCACATTTGGAAATACAAGTCTCAAAAGAGACTTCAAATTTGCTTCAAGTCACCTAGAAGATCTAAGTATGAAATATACTGCAAACACAAATAAAAACAGAATACATGTTAATTGGGGGAGGGAGCAAAAATCATCCTACTCATTCTTATGGAAAAGCAGAGCTCATGCCCAAGTGTTCTAATGAGATTCACAGTCCTGGCAAGGAACAAAACTTGTATTTCAAAGCAGACTTACTGAAAGCTGCAAAGTACAGATTCTGAACGTCTCATGTGTACCATGAATGGAAAAAGTTTGATCATGTTATAGTTGCATTAATATGGCAAAAAAGAACCAAAGGACAGCAGGGCAGCAAAGAATATGCTAATAAAAGGAAAAGGTGGGGGCAGGAGGGGAACCACCTGCTCTGTAAGGCTCTCTTAACAACCTGGTCCCAATACAAATTCCCTGTTATGTCTCTGCCACCCCAATCCATCCAACCACACAAAAAAGATTCAAGTTCCAACTCACCGTGTCCCCCAGGGTAGAAAGACAGAGACACTGTTATGTCCTCTCCTAACACAGCCTGGTTGGCTTCTACTGGGACATACACCCACTTTGTGATTTTAAAACAAGGTCTTCCTGGACTAAGGCTTGGACTTTCCCATTCTGCCCAGTCTCCTCAACTGGAGGGTGTGAGGGTGTGAGGGTGCAGCTCTTCACCATGATGGACTGACACAGATCGATCACAGGAGATGGTGGGTCCTAGAGGGTCTAACAGCTCCAACAGCCATTCATTTTGGTAAAGACCACATTTTTTGATGGCTGACCCACAAATCTCTACTGTTCTCTGGCTTACACTGGTAGAATCCAAGGCAAACTTTAAATGTGAAAACATCATTGCAGAGTAGTCTAAAGAAACTTTATGCTGCAATACAAATTCAGGAAGGTAGGAAAACTAGAGTTAAGCTAAAGGTTTCCTTGGGTGATGCTTTAAAGTTTGCTAAATGAAAAGCTGAGGAAATGGGATTACCTTATTACCATTAATCAGAGCTCTACAGATCACATTACAACTAAACTGCCAGCTGGTGAGATAAAAACAACCAGACAGGGGAAACAAGATACTTGCCTCTTTGTATAGGCTGCTCCGCCTGGAGCAGCAGCCTCCTCTTTCTGAGATGAGCCATATGTGGAGCCAGTGGCCGGTGGACTCTTACCCACGGGGCTCTTTTTGGATGGACTCAAGGACCCCGAGCCATGGTCAAACTGACCTTGGTGTGTCCCAGCCTGGTACCCAGCACCACTCTGCAGAGCTGAGCCCATCTGGGATGTGCTGGAAAGCGGAGGGCTAGGTTTGGGCACAGGGCTAGGACGAGGTGACCGCCTCCTCACCACCACAGACTGGAGGGGGCTTTTGAGAGCTGGGCTTCGCTCCCGAGGACTCAGCTCAGACACGGCTGAGGCCCGTGATGCAGAACCAGCACTGTATGTGGTGGCATCTGGCCATGGCTTTGAGCTCTCAGACGCTTTTGTGTCTTGAGAGGTGCCTCCAGAGAACGGCTGCTCCTTGGCCTCATCTCCCTGGTTATCCCCTGCAGCCTGAGATGGCCGGCTATCCTTGGAAGAAGACTTTTTATCCTTTGCAGACTTGCGCTTAGAAGATTCAACTCGGCTGTGGTTGGAGGAAGAACGAGAGGATGAGGAACGCCTTGACCTGTCAGAGGAAGACTTATCGGAGTTTCTAGAATGGCTCCTGGACCTTGGTGAAGGGGACCTTCTCTTTGGGGACCGGGATCGGGAACGGCCCCGACGAGGACTGTATGCCTGCCGGTAATTCTGCCAATTTGAGCGGTAGTTTCCATAGCCTCCTCGGTTATACTGGCCCCATGGATAAAAGCCTCTGTTGCGCCCACGGAAATAATAGGGCCTTCTATAGCCTCTGTTGTGACCTCGGAAATCCCGATTCTGATATACTCTTGGGTGATTTCTCTCTCTGTTATGAGCTGGAGAATATGATCTGGAACGAGACCTAGAACTGAAAGAGGGGCAGGGGAGGGAAGAAATGTTTGAATTTTTGACACAAGCATTTTTACTCAAGAAAAACCTGCCAACAAAGAGGTAAATCCCTCTTCTTATGTATCATTTAATTTCAGTTGTTTTCAAATGAAAGGTACAAAGTTAAATAATTAATTCTACTCTTATGGCCACATTAAGTATAAAAATAAAGAATCACTTTAACAAATGAGACACTGAGATGCTTCATTAAAACTGTAGCACATTCTAAATGGAAATGTACTTCTACAGTGACTGAGAGAAGATAAAAATGTTCCTAATGTAGTAAACTAAACAAACACCATTTTAATAGAGTATATTAATTGCTAAGAGTTTCACAGGCACAGAGGATTTTACAGGTAGGTCCCTGGGTCACTGGAAGTGATCCCTGCATGCTGTGGTACACAGATAGGTAAATATTCAGATCCTCTGGCCCCACACTGCTTACTCCCCATCCTATCCACCTCTCTCTGTCTGTGCAGGGCTAATTTCTTAGCTTCCACTAAGACTTGGGGTTGTAAAAAAAAAAGTTACAACAGGTCTAAACCAAAGAATGCTTAAATAGGGACTTAGAGAACTCATCTGTTCAAAGCTTAAAAGAATTTTAACTGAAATCCGATCAGCAAAGCATACAAATATTGTTTTTTTTTAAAAACTGGGAATCTGGAAATGGTCTCATTATCTAGAAGGTCAAGTTTCGGTGGCTGAACTACAAGGTCTTACCCAGGTGCCACAAGAGGGCACCATCTGACCATAAGACACCGAAACACACAACAGGGTAGCAAAGAGGAACTACAAAAACAGCCCCACACTTGCACATCTTTAAGGTCAACCTAAAGCCTAGTGTTGTGTTCTTCATTTAACAATACAGAACTCTAATTTAGCAAAGGTACATTTCCAGACCGGTGGGGATTCAACAGTAACCTAACTGTAAAAATTACATGTTCACAAATGCCAGGCTTGTCAATGACAGGGAGCTTTGTTTCCATCAAAAAGCCAGAAACTGTATTTGTTGGTGTAGAAAATCCAGTGGGGTTCTTTGATACCACCTGTCGTGTCAACTATGATATAGAGCATTAATTAGTCACTACTCCTAAGTAGTTAACTAGAAATATATAAAATTACTAGAAAACTCCGAAAATATTTTCTTTACATATAGAATAAAAACCCTTCAGTTCATAAGCAGGGCTTCTCATATCAGACCTAACTGGAAACAGATGCAAATGTGACAGGTTTTAACAACTAAACAGAATGTTATTTTTAGAAAGAAACTTACACTTAGAAGATAAAGTGGGATTGGTTTCCCACTACTTAACTACCCACCATGCTCAGGTTCTTTATCTACCCCAAGAACAACAGAACTAGTGAAGATGCAGCATACTGATGGTTGTTAATGGTTGCTATTTAAGTACAATTTTAAAAAACAAACTTACCTTTCACACTTTTCATTCGAAAATAGTAACCATATAAGAAAGAAGGGAGAGACAGATGCAGCTATGAAACTGAATATGACCCAATTTAATGGCTGTACTTGAGGGAGGTGATGCACCACCAGCACTAAGGAGGGTTTAATTCATGTTCCCATCCTCAGAGGCTACTGCTGCTTCTGTCACCAATTACTAGTGAGGGCCCTGCGGCATACTGCATCCAAAACCCGCAGTCACTGCACAGATGCAGGAATATGACTCTCTGCAGATTTCAAATTAATTTATTTATGAGAAGTCACTTAAAAGGATACAAGAGTCTGTGAAATACAAGGAAACAACCAATTTTCTCCAATTCTGTAGAACTCAGCAGTTAAGTTAATTTAAAGGCATGGTTTCTCAAACTCTCTGGACAGTATACTTTCCTTGTAGGAGAGGGAAAACAAAAGAAAAAAATCATGAAACAGATAAGCCAGAATTAAAAATTGAACATCCAGTGGCAAATTTATCTGTTTCTACAAAACAGAGAAGTCAGACTAGACTCAAATATAAAAACATGTTTTCTAGTGGAGATATTCCTCTAAAATAATCTTCCAGGTTTTAGGACAGCACAGGGAGTGGCTCTAGACCTACCCCAGCACATGTTGCCTGCGTAAGATATCTTTCCCTCATTTGCCAAGTTGATGACCATGCCAAATGATCTGTAGAATAAGGAGAAGCAATCTGTCCAGACAGATCTGCCCAGAACTCCAGCTATCACAAATACTTCAGAGCTGGTTAACATTTTTCAATTTGGGTTATGTCAGTTCAATTTACCCTCTCAGTTTTGGTTGTACAGCCTCTTCTTTTTGAACCAATTATTTAGTTTCCATTTACTAGATTAAGTTTTAAAGAACCAAATGAGCTGAAACTGAGATTTAAGCAAACCAGATCAAAAGACTCTGGGTGCAAGGTAGGAGTTTACTAAGAGTCTCTGCTCGGTCCTATGGCCTTGACAGCAATTTCCTGAGGTAGATATATTTAGTGGACTTTCCCTCATTTTTGGGGGGTGGGGGTGGGGTTTGAGAAGATAAAAGAGAATTTTACTTACATACAGACTCTGACACAATTGGGCAACAGAGAGACTCTACCTAGCACAGGTCTCAAACAAAGTTTGGTATAAAAATGTGTACCCAAGAAAAATGGGAGAGAAAAATAAAGTTAGGATTGGTTACCCTCAAGGTGTAATGTTATCTTAAAAAAGAAAAAAAAAAAATGGAGTGTTTCTTTTGAGTGAGAGACTCAAAGTTTATAATTTCCTGTTCTACACTATATGGAAGTCATTAACATTTATGCATACCTATTTTTTGTTCAATCTCCGCTCTGAAATTAATTTTCAGACAGGCTTCTCACAGATTCCATTTAAGAATTAACTTATTCTTGGGCTTCCCTGGTGGAGCAGTGGTTAAGAATCCACCTGCCAGGGCTTCCCTGGTGGCGCAGTGGTTGGGAGTCCGCCTGCCGATGCAGGGGACACGGGTTCATGCCCCGGTCCGGGAGGATCCCACGTGCCGCCGCGGAGCGGCTGGGCCCGTGAGCCATGGCCGCTGAGCCTGCGCGTCCAGAGTCTGTGCTCCGCAGCAGGAGAGGCCACAACAGTGAGAGCCCCGTGTACCACAAAAAAAAAAAAAGAATCCACCTGCCAATGCAGGGGACACGGGTTCCAGCCCTGGTCCAGGAAGATCCCACACGTCGCGGAGCAACGAAGCCCGTGCGCCACAACTACTGAGCCTGTGCTCTAGAGCCCGCGAACCACAACTACTGAACCCACGTGCCACAACTACTGAAGCCCGCATGCCTAGAGCCCGTGGTCCGTAACAGGAGAAGCCATCACAATGAGAAGCCCACAAACTGTAACGAAGAGGAGCCCCTGCTCGCTGCCAACTAGAGAAAGCCTGCACACAGCAACGAAGACCCAACACAGCCAAAAATAATAAATAAATAAAAATAAATAAATGTATTTAAAAAAAAGAATTAACTTATTCTTGTTGGGAGGGTGGGGGTGGAGGGGAAGCCTACCAACCATTTGTTTATAGACTCTTTTAGAAGAAGGACTATGGAAACCATCAATAATACAGATTAATACCAACTATTCCTGAGTTTATTTTAAACTGCATAATTCATTTAAGAGAAGGGCTCTAGATACTCATCTAAAATAATCAGCAGGGGCCGCCAAGTGGTAAAACTGAGAAATTGTCTCCTTGCCTACTGCAGCTCTGACAAAAAGAATGAAATTGTACAAAGATCCCCTTTTGGTATTTAAACATTTAGGTACATCAATATTTCTCTAATACACATACAGAAACTTATATTTACTAACAGGTTCTGATCTACTCACAAAAGAAAGTTTTAAAGAATGAAAAACCGAACTCATAACACAACAAAAGAGGAAAGATGCTGGAAGTTTGGCATTATATTCCAAGACATAGCTGAAATAGGAAATAATCCAACTAAAGGTGTAGAAACTGACTAAAGAATACTGGCAATAAATTCAAAAGAATTATTTGCACATTTACTAAGGCAAAGTGATGTCTACAATAGTGATTTTTAGGCAGCTGCAAGATGTGTTTTACTAAACAGATGCAGCTTGTTAGTAGTTGGCGTATCAGGTATATATATACAAAGGACTCCTGATTAAGTTTTTTAAGGTTTAATTATTTTAGTGAGTTAAGGTTTCTTTTCCTTGCAATGTTGATCATACTACTAATCCTCTTAGCTATCCTTTCTTTGCTGCTGATGCAAATAAACCTTGGTCCAAGCCTCCAAAAATACTTCAGTGAAAAATAATCAGGTGTAGAGATTTGAAGCAAGTAGCTTAAATAAAAATAAAATGCTCTTTCTTCCACAGCGGATGAAAAACAGTATGTGCTGGCAGGAAAGAAAAGGAATTAGGCCAACAGCATGGCAATCAAAGTTGATTTGGATTTGTAACATTTGAAGAGACCTGGAATATCTTACGGCCCAACACTCCACCTCAAGCCAACCCCGCACCTCCATCTGACACTCACAGAAAGGGTCTAACAAAAGATCTTCAGAGACCTATACTGACCAATCAATGATTATCTCATTATACAATCACACCCCCTTACCTCAGCCTGCGTTTCCTTGAACGAGAGACAGACCGACTTCTGGACCGAGACTTCGAAAACGAACGAGAACGAGATCTTGATGCAGATCTTGATCGAGAAGAGCGAGATCCAGACTTAGATTTGTTTGTTTTTGACATCTCTAAAGAGAGGGTCGCTTTTCAATTACACCTAATGTAAGAAAATAGAATCAAACAAATGAGTGAGCCCCTTTGCAAATGAGTGAGTCCCTTGAACTTCTATGGACACTTAGAAACAAACAAAAAAGATGAAATGACTGTTAAAAACCAAACAAAACAAAACACTCTTTGCCCTTTTACCAAGGGGGATTTCTAAGCAGTTCAATTCCGAACATACCAACCCACAGCAGCAAATGGAAAACATGACCTGTAACTCTAACTGGGGGACACCATGAAACACAGACAAAAATGAGGAGAGCTATCGATAAACTGGGGCACACAGTCTTTTCTCAATAAGCAGACAAGTTTTGCAAACTAAGTTAACTGTTAATCATTTCCCTACTTCCTGGACCCTGAATCCATGAGGCATATCCTTAATATTTACTTCAAAGGAAAAGGTTTAAAGTGTGAGAGATTCTGCCATCTCCTTTACACCTAAAATTATGTATTACACCTATAAATATAATCATACATCTGCTCATTACATCTATAGTTATATCTTTCCATTTTGTATTTTTCTAACTTTTATCTTCTTTTTTATCAGTATTACCAAGTACCTATGTATATTATTTATCTTATCAAAGAATTAAAATCTGTTTATTTGTGCTCAGAAAAAAAAGTGTGACAGAATATTCTCAAATATTGTAATACCACAACAGGATGTACTACATCTTGTAAAATATAGGATTTTTCTTTTTGGTTGCATTGGGTCTTCGTTGCTGCGCACTGGCTTTCTCTAGTTGTGGTGAGCAGGGGCTACTCTTCATTGCAGTGCGCGGGCTTCTCATTGCGGTGGCTTCTCTTGTTACGGAGCACGGGCTCTAGGTGCGCGTGCTTCAGTAGTTGTGGCGCACGGGCTTAGCAGCTCTGCAGCAGGTGGGATCTTCCTGGACCAGGGCTCGAACCCACATCCCCTGCACTGGCAGGCAGATTCTTAACCACTGCGCCACCAGAGAAGTCCCAAAATACAGGATATTAATCCATAAACACAGGACTAAAGTAATTTATAAGGAGAAGAACCTCTACTTTCTTCTAGCCCATCACTAGCTTCAAGAGTCAACCTTCTTTCAGGGTCATTTTCCCATGAAAAAAACAAAATTGTTTTTTCCTTTTTTTTCAAAGATCAGAAAGCTAGTTAATACCCAAACCAGACCAGAACTCCAGGACTTATCCTATCACACCTCGCTGCCTCACTGCTTAACAAAAGATTCTTTTATGTAATGTTGCGCCTGGCTTGTGAAGGGAAAACAATAATCAATGAACATTTCACCCTCCCCTACCTCTCAGATTTTCTTGTTATTCAGATCCCAACTCAAAAGCTATCTCCCCAGAGGTATGCCCCGGCCACCCAATCAAAAGCAGCCACCCAGTCATTCTCTAAGGTCTAGTCCTGTACCTTGTTTTCTTCTTCCGAGCACTAAATCCAGTACTTGAAACTTGTTTACTTTGAACTTGTTTACTTTGTTTTTCCTCCTCTACCCAAGTAGGATGTAAGCTCCCACCAGCAGAAATCTCATCTTTCTTATTTACTGCTGTATCCTCAATGCCCAAAACAGCAAACACTTAAACAGTATTTTTATTAACTTATCCTCAAGGAGGGTATTATTACATCCCTTTTTACAGATGCAGATACTGAGACATAAAGAAGGTAACTAACTTGCCCAAGGGCACGCAGCTTTAAGTGGCAGGGCTGGGCTTTGAACCCAGGTGACCTGGCTCTAAACCAGTGCTCTTAACTACCATTATACAGCCTCACCAGAGCAGTGTAGGGCACACAGAAGGCATGCAGAGACTTGTGGGATGAATAAATGAATTCAAGTCTCCACTCCTACTGAGTTTAGGATCTGGTAAAGAGGGCAAGACAGAGACAAACTGAAAGGTGGTATCTGTTTATAATTACTACATTCAAGTTTTAGATTTGAATTTTAAGAACTTTTGGAAAGGCTTAAGTCCAAGAAGCTGCTATAGCTCCAGCTCATAAGGGAAATAACCATAATCTCAGAGACATAAATTTAGAAGAAGACTGAGAAACTGCTAGGAAGCCAGAGACAAAGAGTGATGAGTAAGAGATTGCTAAATGAGGATACCAAAGACCTACAGTCTAGATCCTGCCAAAAGGATCAAACTGTTACATGCTTTAGCAAGGTCAAAGATGTTTCAGTTTGGAACCAATTTTTGGAAGTAGTGTCATTATACAAAGCCAGGGTAGAGGAATAAGTTATTTGGAGATATGAGGTGGAGGTGTAAATAAGCCATTTACAGAAACTGAATATTGAAAATACATTGTTTTTCTGGTTGGCCTTCAGCATATTTGGGGATTCTCTAGGTTCATTCTTGCTAAATGGCTTTTTTCTGTTACAAGTCTAGGTGTATATCTTTGCCGAGCAACTTCTCTGTCCAGTCTTCAGTTTAGCTCAGGCTAGAAATAAATACCCTTTTAGATCAATTACACAATGGGTGGACAATATCAGACTTTAAAAGAAAAGGGGAGGGAATTCCCTGATGGTCCAGTGGTTAGGAGTCCTCACTTTCACTCGGGGGGCACAAGTTCAATCTCTG
>NW_021146179.1:0-20465 GCF_002837175.3 Physeter macrocephalus
AATTGCTTCTTTGCTTTAAGCCGTTTTGGCTTGCAAAGGTGTCATAGGAACGCTGTACTTTCAGACAGCGGGGGGAAAATATACCCACCCCACAGCGTGCTTGTGAAGCTTGTATAAGATAATATACGTGAAGGGCTTGCAACAGAGCTTAACTCAGAGTACGCCCCAAGCGATAGCTGCTATTATCATCGCCTCCAGTAAAATAACCAGCACATAGTAGGCCCTGATCACTGTTTACTGATTGCCTGAACAAATGAATGAACGAACAAGTGAATGAATGGACTTTAATTTTGGCTTTAATGAAGACAGACTACCTCTTCTGAAACCAAATATATTGCCATTAATAATAGCTTCTACTTATTCAGCACTTACTACATACCAGGCGCTGTGCTAAATGCGTTGCACACATTTCTCCCAACAGCCCCGTGAGTAAGGGACTATTATTAACCACCTCTTTTTAGTGATGAGGACACTGAGGCTCAGAGATCGGAAGCCAAAGGGTATAACGCTAGCAAGATGGGAAGCTGCACCTCTCTGCCTTGGTGGAGGTATTACTGCTTCTAGAGTATTGGCTGCCGTGATTGCTTCTAGAAGTGATTCAATCTCACCCTCTCTGCTTCTGCTGTCTTGGAGAGATGGGGGCTGCGGGCGGAGGCAGGCAGGGGCCTTGATGCTCCCCTTCCTCCCTGACCCTTGGGGAGGGCCATGGCCCCGCACGGTGAGAACACACCTGCAAGGAGCAAGGCGGCCTGCTCAGTTTTCTTTCCTCTTCCCAGAAAGACTTTTGACCCTGGTTTCTCGGATTCTTTTCTTTCCCTATCCATCCCCAGGGTTGCTGGCCCTCTGGCCATGCCCACCCCTCCCCACCGCCCCACGCGTACCACCGAGCAATGGCCAGGCCGCAGACAAGGGCGCCTTTCTTCAAAGTGGTTCCCCTTCATCTCATAAATTCTCAGCCCCGGCCTGATTGGCTGCGACAAAAAGGAGCCAGGCCCCCGCTCTGCTCCTCAGATACAAAGTGAGTTGTGTGCAGTTTTTGCCCACATGAGGCCAATCACAGGGGCCTGTGCCTGTCAGAAATCCCAGAGGACAAAATACCAGCAAGCCCTCAACACAGCAACTGCCCAGTCACAGGATCAAAATTATCTCTGGCCAGACAATGGACAGCAGATAGCTGGGAAAACCAAGACAATGAAGGGGCACCTCCCCAGTCACTTCTAACCTGAAGACTGGAAGGACGTTTAACCCTTTCCCACCCGAACCTTTTAACTTCCAGCCACATTGAGTCTGTGTACAGATTGGGATGGTGCCCAAACCTTGAGGGAATGGTTCCCAATTCAACCCATCCTGATGGTTCCTTTTGCCACTTTCGAGAACTTGCTTTTCCTATGAAGCGTGATTCCAATGTTTCCAATTTTTAGGCACTAAAATTAGTCCAACTGTGCCTTCTAATTCTGTAGACACAACCCAGCTTGTGCAAATGTCCCTCTCTCCCATTTCTGGGTGAATTTTTGCATAGTACAGACTGCCAATTTTGTCGCGTGTTCTTGGGGGAAGATAGAAGTTTAAAATCATCTAGCTGCTTACCATGAAACAAATGCTGTGGAACACAAAGTTCTGATTTAGAATGCTGCATGTAACATTCTCATGAAGAGAAAAATACAGACAAATGTCTTACATGGATCACTGCTGAACATAGCAGTAGGAATATGAACTAGAAGTTATTGAACAGTTACTCTATACCCCCTCATTCTCCAGGCTTTTATTTCTTTGTCAGAATTTTATTTGACCCTCCCAGCCAGCTTCCCTCTGAGGTAGATAACCCTTTATACCCATTTTACAGATGAGGAAACTCAGTCCCAGCAAGATTAAGTAACTTGCCCAAAGATATAGCTAGAAATTGACTGAGCTGAGATTGGAACCCAAATCTGTCTACAAAGGCTGAATTCTTAACCACGTGCTTAATAAATGGCAATCATTATTGTTATTGTCATAAAATACAACAGTTTATCTGCAGGAATACAAAGATGCTCCCAACATGTAAGTGAAAATACAGGCAACAAGATTGCACATAGTCTGTGGTACTATTAAAAATAGGTAAATGATAGATAGATGGATAGGAGGAAAAATACTAGAACAATCTTCGCCAAAAGCTTGAGTGATTTTCTCTCGTGATTTTTTGCTTTTTTCTCCCCCTTGGTGCTTTCCTTTGCCTTCCAATGTTCTTCGTGAAGCATGTATAACTTTCGCCATTAGGAAAGAAGTGTGTGAGTGTGTGTGTGTGTGAGTGTGTGTGTGTGTGTGTATGCTTTAAAAGCCAGAGGGAATAGAGAAGATGGCAAAGGAGGCCAAAGAAGCTGGAATTGCAGTTATTTAAATCTTGCCCACAATTGCAATTTGGGGAGTTCAGAGTTATCTCAAAATGATGAAGCAAAAGTCTTAAGCCATCTGCCCCCTAGACCAAGTGAAGCCAAGTGACAGTGACAGTGAGAAAGTCCTTTAAACAATGACCTAAAGGGTGTGCTGTGAGCAGGGAAACAGAATGAGGGGAAAGTGGTAAAGTTCATCTAAGGAGTGATAGAGGTTTTCTTCCTAACGACCCTCCCTCCTAAGCCATTGTATTTGCTGCTTGGATTCAGTCAGCTCCCGCTTGACTGAGAAAGACCAGAGCAGTCAAGGGAGAAGGGGCAGAAAACCTCCAGCCTGGCCTCCAAGACAAATCCCTAGGAGTCTGGCAGGAGGCGGCCTTGCTGATTCCAGGCCTATATTTTTCATTTCTTGTTTTAACAGTCATAAACGCCTTCCGATGCCAAAGCAGAACATGACTTTAATCCAGATAAAATAAAATTCCCAAACCCTGAAAACTATACAGAGATTTACAAGCCAATTTTAAAAAGCAAAAGCCTCGGTTCCAAGACTGGCACATTCCACATGGCCAGCACTGGGGGCCGCCCCGTGGCCTGGCCTCCTGGGGACGAGGTCCCAGGACTCACCCCTCAGCCCCCAGATCCACAGCCCCCTTGGCAAAGAGAATGCAGGCAAACTCGGCCCTTGACGTGGACTCTTCTCAGATTCCTGGGCTCTGGGGTCTCTTGGCTTTCAGGAGTCCTAATAGATTCCAGCTCCCCTCTCTCCGCCTCCCCTCCACCCCCCAGCTGTTGCAGAAAACCACAGTCAACCTCTTCTTGCTCTCAGCTGCCAACTTTTCTCTAAGTAAACACAGAATGTAGCAGGAGATCAGCTCAGTTCCATTCCCAGCACTGTAGGTTGGGTCAAGCCTGGCCTGATACCAACCTCAAGAACCCAGGCTAGGGTGGGTTCTGAGGTACCCACGGGCTGCCACTTAGCGAAGCCTTATTATGTGCTAAATGCCGTATGGATATGAACTCAGTTAACCCCGTTGATCCTCTGAGGTGGGACCTTTGTATATTAGATTTCATCGCTTTGCTCCTCTAGGTCTTCTGGCCCCTTTCACCTCTTGCTCTGAGCCCAGGAGGCTGACCCGTGTGAATGGCACCAGTGGGCTCCCATGCATTCTGGCCTCTGGTTGGGTTTACCCAAGAAGAAAAGAGGCACCGGCAGGAGATCAGAGGAAGGAAGCCAATGAGTTGGGGCCGTTAATCCCCCAGATTCCTCCTTGCTGTGCGGCTATGGGCTGGCTGTGCCTCTTCCAAAAGCCACAGCTCCTGTTGGGTGACTGTCTCCGTACGGCTCCCCTTTCCAGGTGCTGGAATCAACCCTTCTCCTTTTGCTCCTGCAGACCCGGGGCAGGAACAGCGCCTCCCTCTGCTAGCCCCAGGTACTGCACCCTGCCTTGATCTTGCCCAGCACTGCCCACACCTGCGCAAATAATCTCTCTATTAAACTCCCCTCAGATTACCCGATTTCAGTGCACCCTCTGTTTCCTGCCAGGCTGCTGACCAGTGCATTTGCGTCATCTCTGGTTTATAGAGGAGGAGACTGAAGCTTGGAGAAATTAAGTCGCTTGCCCAGGGGCAATTATCTGGGATTTGAATATGGATCAGCCTGACTCCAGAGCCCATGCTCTTAACCTCCTAACTACTTTATAAAAAATAAAATGAAATAAGCTTTTATTCGGTGCCTGTTGTGTGCCATACGGTGTGCTAAGCCCCTCATGCCTTCGTTTCGCAGGCACTCTATGGACAATACTATTAATGCATACTATCCCCATTTCACAGATGAGAAAACTGAGGCTCAGAAAGGGGAATTCATCTGCCCATGGACACAAAGTTAAAGAGAGGCAGAGCTGAGGCATGAACTCAGGGCTACCCCAGACTTCTCTCCACCTTAGGTAACCTGCTTTCCACAGAAACCGTGGGGATCAGTGGAAGCCAGAAGAGAGAATGAATCCATGTTCCAAGAGGACCTCCCAGGGTAGGGCTGGAGAAGTGGGTTCATTCTTCATGTCCAAGAGACAAGCTTGAGTGGAAGCTGGAAGGCAGAGCCAGAGGCTGGGGGACTGTGGGAACAGAGGCAGGGCCAGGCCAGGAGTGGGAAGGTGGTCCAGGCCTTTGCCAGGAGGAGGGCTGGGTCCCTTGGGACACCTGTGTGATAGTGCTGACTGCATGGGGCTTCAATGGGGACTGTTCATGTTGGCGAACATTTACTGAGTGCCCACTGTGTGCCAGGCACAGTGCTTGGCTCTGGGGCCACCATTGTATTGGGGCTGAGGGGCCAAGAACAGGCCCGTCCCATGGACGGAAACTACTGTGGTTTGGGGCTCAGATATGAGGCCATTTGCCTTGCCCGTCTCCTCATCCCTAGAAGCCCTACTGTTCAAGGCTACCCCCAAAACACCTCTCCACACTGTGGTGTCCCACTGCAGTCCATATTATACTCGACTCTGCCTTTTTCCCCAGTCCCCAGCCCAACAAACTAAACCGGTCTCTGCCGGATCTCTTTTCTCTTGTTGACCTTAAAATGTACCACCCCCCAAATGTCTGTCTATCGCCATCTATTTTATAGCTTTATTCAATTATAACTGACATGCAATAATCTGCTTGTATTTAAACTTTGTAATTTGATACGTTTTGACATATGTATATACCTGTGAAAATATCGCCACAATCAAGATGATGAATATATTACCACTCAGAAAGCTTCCTTGTCCGCCTTTGTCCTCCCTCCTGTCAGCCTCACATCCCAACACCCAGGCAACTGTTGATCTGCTTTCTATCTCAGTTATTTCTTTTTAATATTTCACAAAAAATTTATTAGAACTAATAAAACAACTTAGCAAAGTTTGTTTGCAGAATATGAAATCAACATATACGCATCACTTGCATTTCTGCACATTAACAATGAACAATCTGAAAAAGAAATTAGGAGAACAATTCCATTTACAATACCATCAAAAAGAATAAAATACTTAGGAATAAGCTTAACCAAAGACATGAAAGACTTGTACACTGAAAACTACAGCGTTATTGAAAGAAATTAATTCTGACTCGTTTTTCTTTGTATTGGCATTTTAAGGGATTTTGTTTTTTGACTATTAAAAAACCTTGATAACGTCAGCGAAATCCCATGAAGATAATATAAACAACTGTAATGGAAAATGAAAAGATGATAATAGCAACCAGCGCTGTGATATTTCTTGTCAGTGTTCTTTACTATTTAGAATAGTAAAAAATCCCATTATTAATTTGACTTTTTGAACTTTGGCCTTTACTTTGGTGGAAGAATTTCCTTTCACTTTGCTTATTATCTGTTTGCAATTAAACACAATTAATGACCATACTTTGATATGATCATCTTAGAGTTGTATAGAGGGAGAATAGTTATGCAACTATTTATATATCTATGGGTTCAAGGACTTTTAAAGGCTTGATATTTGAATCCTGTGGAATGTAGCCCCCTTTCCCAGAGGGAGATGAACATATACATGTACTTAATATAGTTTAAAATACGGCAACACCTGTTTGTAGAGGCACCTTCTATTCCAGGCATGTTTAGGTGTAGGGAAGGGGAACAGGAGCTATAAAACATAATTCTTGTCTATAAGGAGTTTACAGTTTAGGGGGTTGAGGGCACTCAATGACTCAACGAGGATGAGCCTGATGCAGGTGGCAACAAGGTCACCCTTGAATAAACTCGGCTTTAGGAAAGACCAGCCTACTCTTATTCTGTTAAACTCTTTAATGCAGTGTCCAATAAACCTGAATATCAAGCTCAAATGCCACTTTAGAAATGTTTCCAGGGGGGCTAACAGCCAACAAGTTAATATGATTACTACACACTTGACACAACTCACCAGAGGTCTTGTATTCGGTGAGCGTATTGACCTCCTTTAAGAAAGATCACCAGTTAAACTTTGAATGCTAAGTTCTACGAGAATGAAGTAAGTAATAAGTGATATTCAGGTTCAGAGGTGGAAGAGAAAAGAGGTCTCACTTTGAGTAGAATACTCTGTTGGATTCTCCAAAGTGGCAACCAATAAGGAGAACACTAACTAAGACTCTGAATAAGTTGAGAAATAAGATGAAAGCCTAAGATGGAGGTTAAAATGTCCCCTAGATTTAAGGATACACTTAGGCTGAAAGGGAACCTATTGAAAAAGATGTAGAAAATGCTAAATATTTCACAAAAAATTTATTAGAACAAAAAATCTATTAGAATAAACCAACTTAGCAAAGTCTGTTTGCACAATATGAAATCAACATACACGCATCACTTGCATTTCTGTACATTAACAATGAACAATCTGAAAAAGAAATTAGGAGAACAATTCCATTTACAATACCATCAAAAAGATAAAATACTTAGGAATAAGCTTAACCAAAGACATGAAAGACTTGTACACTGAAAATGACAGCGTTATTGAAAGAAATTAAGGAAGATGTAAATAAATGGAAAGACATCCCATGTTCATGAACTATTGTTAAAATGTCCATATTACACAAAGCTACCTACAGATTTAATGCAATGCCTATCAAAATCCCCTATTTTTGCAGAAATAAAAGAAACGACTCCATCTATCTCAGATATTATATAAATGGAAGAATATATATATATACAAGAAGTCTGGCTTCTTTCACTCAGCATAATTAATTTTAGATTCATCCATGTTGTTGTGTATATCAGTACTTCATTCCTTTTTATTACTGAGTGGTATTCTATTGTACGGACATACCACAATTTAGTTATTTATTTGTTTCTCTGTTTATTTCCTTCCTTCCTTCCTTCTTCCCTCCTATCTATCTATTTATCTACCTACCTATCATCTATTCACTTCCTTTAGAATTGAGCCTATTTGTAAGGATGTTCATCACAGCATTTATATTTAATAGCAGAAGCACTTATAACAACCTACATGTCTGCCCATAGGGAAATGATTAAATAAAGTTTAATGAGGCCTTGGAACCTCGTCAGAGGAGAGGCAAATACAGAATCCTAAGTCAGCTTGCTGCAGTTGCCAGGAGGGCTGTGTAATTCTTGGTTCATGGCTAACTTTCTACTGTGCCCTGCCACCGTTCTTGATTGGATGGAGATAAAACCATTCACTGACACATGGCTAGCATGTCCAAAGTGCCACCTCTCCTTGTTTCTTTGCTTTGTGAATATCTATCTATCTATCTATCTATCCATCCGTTCATCCATCCCTATCTATCATCTATCATCTATTTCTTTATTTATGTATATTTTCTTCCTTTTCCTTTGACCATCCTTTATCTGTCCACTGATACCCATGAGGTCAATAGATGTCAATGTCCTCCTGTAGCTGGAAGAAGACACAGATTTCTTTAATAGTAAATATGACCATCTAGTAAGAACCTGTTAGTTACCAGGCACAGCATGAAGAAATCAGAAAGTGCTTAGCACGTGGCCTGACACACATAAGTGTCATGGAAAAGAACATTATATTGAGTTCCTTCCTTTGTTGGTGGTTGTAGTTACAGATCTTTTGCTACTGCTTCAATAAAACCTCATTCATTCATGACAGTATGTATGAAGGGCAGGTTAAGAGATCCATCTGCATTAAAATACCTATTTAGGATCCTTAAACAAAATGAACCTTTCTTTCTTTTGGTACAGAGCAGAATTTGACAAAGAAAGAGTTCCCAAGTAGTATTACTTCCTGGCTGCTCTAATCAACATTTAAAACTCATCTGGATTTGGCAGGAATTTCTTTGGGTAAGATGAGGTGCTAAAAGCCTTAAAACAGTTTATTCTTTTAAAGACCTGAAACGCTCCTTACACAATCTTTACACGGTTATGCCGGTGGTAAAGTTTTCTTCACAGGTAGCGCAAAGGTAAACTGCAGCTTAGGCCAGGCGGACTTATAACAAATTCCATTATTAGCACAGTTCAAATTAATGAGATTTTCCTTTACTTGGTTTCAAAAGAGGCTCAAAGCCACTTAGTAACTTGAGACCTCTTGTGAATCTCATTACTAGAAGAGTTTTTAAAACACAGTTTGGTCTTTGGTTACCATAGGAAATTGCGAAGGCCCAATGACTGTGTTTCATTCTGGATCCAAGTTTCATGTTGGGTGATTCATTTAAGCTTTGATGATTTTTTAACTTAAAAAATTCCCCATTAACGCTCAAAAAAAGAAAAGAAATCTATTAGCACACGGTGAACACATGAGAGGGATACTGACCAGTCGAGTTCATGATCTGAGTTCTATGCCCCCCCGCCCCGCAAAAAAGGATGAAAAGTAAACAAAACTTTCAAACTTTACAATATTTACCTTTAAGCTCTTAGTAGCCACAGATGCAAAAGTCTTTACTTGTGTTTTAAGGCGGGCAACCTCCTAAATTAAGTTGGATTTGTCCCAAGGACCAAATCAGAAAATTAATTCATGAACTAGGGCCCTCCAGAAGGTTTTTTCCTTTCATTTTGTTTAATCACTTTTATAGTCCTTTCCTTCTTCGAAGTAATTTGGATTTGATTGCTTCTTCGTGAAATTCTAATGTCAAGACTGTGTCTAATTTCTGTTTTATGAAGAAATCTGGAAACTATACAAAGGAATGAATTGAGATGCAGAGTCAAATAAAATCTGTAATGTGATAACTCTATCAACCCTGCCTGGAAAGATACTGTATTTCAATTAGATCTTGAGACATGTTCTTACATAAACTGACAGCATTGGATTGACAGTGTTCATCTTCCCAGAGAACACAATTTACAAGGACAGAGTAGTGAATTTGGTTCGGTATTCCAAAGGTATGTTGGATTGCTTACCCCTCCCCAGCCTGAATAGAGGTGTGATTTAACAGACAGGCTCCCTCTCAGCATAAAATAAAAATGGCAAACATATGAAAAATTCCTACCAGCACCCCAAAAAAGGTATTTAAAATTTTAAGTAATAATAATAATAATAATAATAATAATAATACTTAGCATTTAAACAGTACTTTACATCTTCAAAGCACTCCATAAACATTGGTTCCAATTCTCCAGGCGTTCAATGGTCTTTGATGTGGAGAAGAACTCCAGGCACAGTGGGGGAGATAAAGCCACATCCAGAAGAACTGAGTCCAATTAGCTAATTGTAACACTTTCATTTCTTCCCTCATTCAGTTTCATTTTTTTTCCAGCTACCTTTTGTTGTTCTCAGGTAAAGCCCTTGCAGGGTCACCTACGCAGGCCTGCTGGTATTAACCAGGATCCCATACAAACTCATCTGCAAGACCCGGCTGCATTCTTTTCCATTCTTTTCCCCAATTCACGGTGAAATGGAAAAGCCAAGTCCAACTGGATGACAATTAGACTGATTTTATTCTTATAGTTTGCCTTTCCAATTTTTCAACGGAGCGAGATATCCTTTTATTTATAAGACCATAGGAGGTACTATGTTTTACAGATAGATTTATTTTAGTCTTGATGCTTTTTTTTTTTTTTGGTCTTTTCTTAGCAAAACAAGAAGCTAGCTGTCTTGTGTCAGTCTCCACCATTCTTTCTGGAGAGTATGAAATTCAAAAATCCAGGAAGCCCTGGTCTTGATGACTCTGACACCTCCAGCAGCAAAGATTTAACACTTATCCCAACTGGCCATCCTCACTGTAGGTAAGGCTGTGGCAAAACAGATAATCTCTTGCAGCAGGCTGTGTCCTCCACTCTTGGCAGAAGTGTAAATTGGTGTAACCTTTTTGCAGAATCTATGAAAGCTGCAATCTTTTGTATCCTTTGACTCAGCAATTCTACTTCCAGGAATTTGTTTTAATGAAAAACTCACACAAGTTTGCAAAGAAATATGCAAGCCCATCAGTTTAGCCTTGTCTTGAAGTGAAAAACTGGAGGGTACCAAGGACTCACAGCAAGGGGACTAGTGGAGACAAGTGAGACACAGCCAGACAGCAACATCCACAGCGCTGCCGCTAGTGGGTTAATTACATGGTTCTATGTTTCCTCACACGGAGGGAGGTCTGTGGGCTCAGGACTCATTCATCCTACTCACGTTTCTTGAGCACATACTATGTTCCAGGCACTGTTCTAGGCAGAGGATGCAGGAGTGAAGAAAGGAGACCATGTCCTTGCCCTCATGGAGCTTACGTTCTGATGGGAAAGTTTTTCACAAACAAATAAATACGTATTATCAGGTAATAACATATCTGCTAAGTCAAAAGTAAAAGCAAGGAGTGTGGAAAAGCCCCTCTGGAACACAGTTTGGCAGTTTCATATAAAGTTAAATATATATTTACCATATGGTCCAACCATCCCACTCGTGAGTATTTACCCAAGAGAAATGAAAACTTATATTCACCCCCAAAACTTGTGTATGAATGTTTATAGTGACTTTATTTGTAATCACCCTCAAAATGGAAACAACCCTAATGTCCTTCAACTGATGAATGGGTAAACAAAATATGGTACATCCATACAATGGAATATTATACACCAACAAAAAGGAAGGAGCCGCTAATTCATGCAACAAAATGGAGGAACCTCAAATACATTATGTTGAGTGGAAGGCCATGTACTCTGTAATTTCATTTATAAGACATTCTGGCAAAGGTAAAACATAAGGACAGAGAACAGCTTAGTCATTGCCAGGAGCTTGGGGTGAAGGAAGGGGTTGATTACAAAGGGGCAATTGGGAGGATATTGGAACTGTACTAAATCTCTATTGTGGTGATGCTTACACAACCCTAGATGTTTTGTCAAAACTTGTAGAACTCTACACTAAGGCCAGTGGATTTTACTATATGTAGATCATACGTCAATAAACCCGATTAAGGGAAAAAAGCAAAGTGCAAAAGCTGTATACAGTATGATCCCATTTTTGTAAGTGATAAGAATAATAGTAAATGTTAGAATATGCTTAGGGAAAAAAAAATCTAGATGAATATCCAGTATGCTGAATTGTTAACAGTAAGTTACCTGGGTTGGGGGAAGGGGTGTTTCATTTTCTAAATTACACATTTCTTTGATGCTTGAATATTTTATAGGGCATGTGTTACTTTCAGAATTACAGGAAAAATCAAATTATGATACAAAATTTAATCCTCTGTGCAGGCCAGTCTGTTGTGGTGAGGCACAGAGCTCAGCTGAGATGCTCAGGCTATATCATGTGACTCTGATTCTGGCTCTGGAGGGCAATTGTCTGCTCAGGCTATTACAGATACACTGTGACTTTGCAGACCCCTGAGAAGCCTTGGGAGACGCCCTCCTCTTTGGCTTGGGACCCCTGCCCCGCCTCCAGGCAAGGAAGGGCTGCTGTCCCCTCTAAGCTGCTCCTGGGGGGAGCCAGCCCTTTGGTAGCTCCCATGGGACTGATTTTTCTGGACAGAGGTGGAGTAAGGCTCAGGGCTGGCGCTGCCCCCGTCCTCCTGCCATGGAGAAGAGCTGTCTGTGGCCCAAGGTGGTTTAACACCTCTGATAATAACAGACAATGTTTATTGACACTTGCTCTGTGCCAGGCACTGGCCAAGGACTTACTACTTAGTATCAGTTTGTAATTCCTTCATTTAACAAACATTTGATAGACACCAACAATGTTCTAGGCACTGAGGATACAGTAGTGAACAAAGAGGATAAAAAAACAACAACCTTATATTCTATCACCCTCATATTCTAATAGGAGGAGGGGGAGACAGCAAAAATACATAAAAACAAATATATGTCAGGGGATTTTAGATGCTAAGAGAAAACTAAACAGAGTGAGGGGTGTAAGAAGGAGGGATGGGGCACACTGTCTTAGGTTCAGTGGTCCGAGAGGGTCTTTCCACTGTGGGGGCCATCTAAGCCAAGGGGAGGAGAGGCCTGCAAGGGCCAGGGCCCTAAGGCTGAGTCTGTGAGAAGAGCTCCAGGGAGGTCACGGGCCTGCAGCAGAGTATGCATGGGGGACACTGGCAAGAGAGCAAGAGGCCAAGTCACACAGGGCCCTGCAGGTGCTGATGGAGTGTTTGGCTTTTACCTTGAATGAGGTGGGACTCATGGAAGGGTTTAGAGCAGAGCAGTGACGTGATCTGACTTAGGTTTGATTAGGTTCCCTCTGACTGCTGTGTGGAAAAGAGAACATAGTGGGGGTGGGAGCAACAGAGGGGCCAGTGGCTTAGGCTTGGAGGTGGCACATTCTGGATATTTCCACCTCAGCCTTCACTTTCCCAGTCTGAAAAATGGGATGATAATAGTATCTCCCTCACAGGAGGACTAAATCAGCTCATGGTATTAAAGAACCTGGGCCTGGGCCTGGCACATAGGAAGTGCTCAATAAATATGCCCGTGCTTGTTATTATTATTACCAACGTTCCCGTGAAGCCAGGATAATTATGCCCACATTATGGATGAGAAGACTGAGGCTCAGAGGGGTGAGGCTGCTTCTCCAAGAGCAGATGGCTGGTAAGTGGCAGAGCTGCATTGCTCCAGGCCCCTGTGGAACATTTGTTGGGAGGTACAGTGGGCCTATGAAGAAGACAGGAAGCCCAAATAAGGGGCAGAGGGTGTCTAAGCATGGGGGAGCCTTCTAACCTCATCCTAATACAGATGGCAGCAGTGGCCAAGCTTCAAGTAGGATAGGATCCTAGGATAGGGATAGGATCTACCTCATAAGATAGTTCTGACAAGTAGATACCTGGCATAAAATGAGCTCCGTAAACACATTCAGAAGACAGCCCCCTCCTGAAAAGATGGTACAGTAAGGAGGAGTGTAACTGGGTATATGGTTGGTGGCATGTCTTTACTGGCCTCCTGGTTGCACCACACAGCTCGGCCTGGGAGAAGAAAGCCCGTCTTCTGTTGGGATTTTGAGAAGTGGCTGATTAGATTATAATGAACAGGCTCATCGGGGTGCACACGCTGTGTAAACAGTGACCTCTTCGTAAAACCACAAATATAGAACAACGCAAAATGTGGTTTGAGTTATGGCATGGTTAACATGAAATAAAGTCTGCTCATTGGAAAATCGTTTTAAGGGTCTATTATTTTTTTTAAGTGAGGGGAATATTTACCGAGGTATTTTTGGTAGAATAAAGAAGGGGCTTCTATGTTCAGTAACCATTGTGAAATGCCGGTAGCAAATCCCCATAACACAACTCGCTAACATTTACAGAAGCTGTTGTGATTAAGTGGGAACCAAGCTACCGGAAAATCTACAAGAAGTCAGCAAAGTAAGATCAAGAGACTATAAAGTAAACAATATATAGAGAATGAAATGTAATTTATTTCCTTGGGGAAGCGATCTGTACCGACAATAGCAACAGAGTGACTCTGTAGATATACTCCATTTCCATCCTCGACCGACTATTGCAGTCAGCACATTTGAAGATGGAGAAATTGTGTATGCAATTAAAAAAAAAAAAAACCAATGGATTATAACTCACCGGCGTCCTGAGAGGTTGGCAGCCCATTTTAAAAAGGAAAAACTGAGACTCAAGCGGGAGAGATGAGTTTCTTGACTCATCCTTGCTGAGAACCTATAACCCAGGTGACCGGAGGAGCCCAGTAAACCTGTCACTGAGGCCACGTGAAGACAAAATGATGACTCAAGTTTCACATGTGGCATTTTTCCTGCCTCCAAAGTACTGTCTGAGCAAAGGAGCGTGCTCTTTCCAAGGTTTGCTTTTAAATAAAATGATCTGTTGCAGAAAAGCAAGATCTGGCCCCCAGGCAGGGACCCAGCCAGCAAGGAGCTGGCACCCCTGTGCCAGGGAGCAGGAAAAGTGTCCTCTCAGGCTGGGAACTTAAAGTGCCAGATAGTTCGGAGGGAACTGGTCTGGTCCCTGGAGGATGGTGGCCTTTGTCTAACATGCCAGGACCTGGATGTCACTTCTCAAAGAGCAGTATCACACGGGTAGGGCGGCTCCGTCAGTTACCTTCTCACCTATCCAGACCTCAGCTGAAGTCCCTGATTTAGGCCACCAGTGAAAAGACCTTTTCTTCCTTACCAAACCCCTGGACACTCGGGTCTGGCAGCAGAGAGGGTGAGATAGGCTGGCACGATTGCCAGAGAAGTTGGCATCTCCTCTCCCAGTGCACAGTCTGGCTCTGGGCCACCCGGGCAGGCCGTTTCTTTCGTGAGCACTGACTTTGCACTTGCACAGCCCTGGAGACGAAAAGTTATGGAATCCACCTTGTGAACACCCTCTTCTCTTAGAGGCGATTTTGTTCGCCCTAAAAGCAGAGTTGGCTGTCGTAAATGAGGCCGTTCAGATTCCAAGAGAGTGTATGTGTGTATGTGGGTCCATCCAGAGGAAACAGAATTTAGTTTCATGTGATATATTTCACCACCTGCCATGGCCAGAGCGTGCAATATGTAAACATAGTGGAGGCCGAAAATTTATGAATGTGGTCACTTGTTTTTGGTCAAGTGGCAGCGTAGTCAAAGAAAAATTTCAGGGAACATTCACACACTTCTTTATTATTGGCTATTAGAAAGCAATATATCGTGGGCTGCTAAATTCATTCAAAAATCAGCACTACGGGAAGCAAGAGTCCTTTGTATGTAAGTGTAGGTAAAATGCCACTGAGTACAGTTAATTTAAGCTCATTGGGATTTTTAAAAACTCAAATCATGGCTTAAATGATCTCTTCGGTAGTGTTTCTTGGAGTCCCGTCTCCGCCTACATTTTATAAAAAGCTCTGGGTCTGAAGAGTCACTGACACTTATTGAACACCTATTATGTGTTGGGCGGGTGCTGAGTGCTTTGTGTGCAATAATTCATTGAATACTCACATTGGCTGTAAGAGGCAGATACAAGGATGACCCTGCTTTAGGGATGAGGAAACTGAGGCACAGAAAGGTTAAATCACCATCCAAGAGGTCAAAAAGGTCCGTGGCAAGGCTGGGATCTGGACCAGGTGTCGTCCAGCCCTAAGGTCCTTGCCCTTCGCCAGACCTCAAGCCGCGCTCGAGCCAGCAACAACTGCTATTGTTTGTACTTCATCCTCTGCACCGCCTTAGGGGAGGGGTTGGAACAGTTAGGAAATCCTTGATGGTTAGGAGCAGAGCTGTTATTGCCCAAGGCACCACAGCTTGACTGGTATAAGACCACTCTCTCAGGGGGAACTTAAAACCTCAACTTAAAAATTGAATTATGAAAGTGAAGGAATGAAAAGGATAGGCCTGCTTCGTGGAAGCGTCTGTAAGTGTCTTTATGGAATTATGGAATGAATGGCCTTGTCCTCACCATGTGAGAGGGACCCAAGACCAGTGTTTGTCATTGTGCCAAACCCCTGACTGATCTCACTGGGACTGCCTTTGTTTCTCTTTTTGTTCTCAGCTGCTGATTTGAATAGCAAAAAAAAAAAAAAAAAAAAAAAAAAAAAAAACCTCAAGAGGAAATGCAAATTGTCAAGAGACCTAAGAGAAGATCTACCTCAGTGGAGTTTGGGAAAGCAAATTCAAACAGCAATGACACCACTTTTCACTGTCAGGTTGGCAAAAATTAAAAAAAGATTGGCAACATCCAAATTCTGGCCAGGCGGTGAGGAAGTATACTCTCTTCCGGTATTGCTTGAGGGAGTGTGAATTGCTACAATGTTTGGGGAAAGACTTCTGGTTGTTTTTATTAACAGTAAAAATACACATTTATTAACAATAAAAAAGCAATCCTATTTTGGGGACTTTATTCTACAGAAATAAAAGTGTCAGTACATAAGGATATATGGATAAGGGTATTTACTACACCCTTATTTATAGTAGGAAAAAACTGGAAACCACCCAAAGTTTCAGAAATAGGGGAATGATTGGATAAATTATGGCACAGGTGTTCTATGAAACACTATACAACGAATAAAAGATGGAGTTGGATCTAGATATATAGGCCTAGAGGTATATTTGTGATAAATTAAGTGAAAAAAAAAAGCAGCTTGCAAAGTAATATATGTGACATGATCCCTTTTTCATAAAAAGTAAAAAAAAAAAATTCCCTTAGGAATGTGTGTTTACACAGCATGGTTTGGTATGAGCTTGTAGCAAGCAGAGTAAGGATTCATAACAATTTGGTTGAGTTTGGATAACTCAGTGGTAGAGAAAAGAGTGTTCCTTTTTCCTTGGCATACTCCTGTGTTGTTTAACTTGTTACAGCTAGCATTTTGTAACTTGTTATTTACAATAAGATAAATCCAATAAAGCTGAGGTTAAAGGGAAAAAAACCCCAAGTGATGTGACTGGGTGCCACTTTCCATTGTACAAGGATGGACAAGTGACTGTGCTTGTTATAATTTATTGATCACTGCCGATGGGGCTGTGCACTGTGCTAAGACCTCGTCCTGTGCTGTCACTCTGGAGGTCAACCCACCGGAAGAAATGGGGGTCACAGGGCTTAAGTGACCTGCTGAAGGCTGCACAGCTACTGCACCACAGAGCAGAGATTGGAACCCAGATCTGTCTTACTCTGAAGCTGTATTCTTAACTCCTACAAAATACTCCCACCCTGCAGCTGTGGCGACTTCCTGTGGTCTTTCTAATAGGGTGGTTCCTCCTCTGGTTATATTTTTGCTTCCATTTTCTCTCTGCCATTACATTTGGTAACCATGAAAGGGAACTAAACTGTCATTCTCAGAATACGACCTGAGACTTGTGCAGAGGGGCACGTCTATTTCCTGCCTGGGCAGTTAGGCGTTTTCACAAATGGGGAAACTTGGTCATGAACAAGGATGCTTCTGATGAGCCCCCCACATAGGGAACTGGACTCAGAAGTACCTGATGTCTTGCTGCTTCCTAGTCACCAGTATGGGTTTGGTTTGGTTTTGATCTTATCTCCTGAGGCTCTCCATCACCTCCCATTGCTTTCTCTATTAAAGACTCTGCAGATATTTATCAGTCATCTCCACAGTGCAAAGTCAAGGGTTTCTTTGCTAGAAATGACCTAGCATGGAGGATCACCCATGTTGCCTTTTCACACAGGAGGAAACTGAGGCCCAGAGCAGTCAGGAGGCTTGTCTAAGATAACAGGGCCGTTCAGTGGCACATCTGAGACTGGAACCTGGTTCCCTTGGGTCCTCATTCTGTACTCACGTTGCCAGGGCAATTGCACACTTCACTTCTGACCTTTTCTCTTCTACTCTGGGGCCTTGGCTTTGACAGTCAAGGAAATCTCCCCAGATGAAGTTTTTATCCCCTTTTGCATTATTTGCTTTTTTATTTGATTGATTATTCTGTTTTCAATTTTATTGATTGATTTGTGTTGTTTATAACTTATTGTATTGAATAGGTAATATATACATTTGGCTAAAAAAATGTAAACAGTACAGTGAAAAGTAATTTCTCTTCCCACTGTGACTCTCTATCCCCAGAGGCAACTGATATTACCATTGTCTCCGGTGCAACCTTCCATGGATATCTCAGTTAATAAACTCTTTTTGTGCTAATGATAGTGAGCACTGTCAGTACACATAGTGCTAACTCATTATTTTTAATGGCTGCATGGGATTAAATTATACTGTTAACTACTCCCCAAATAATGGGCATGTAAGTTGATTTCTACAAGCAGTACTATAGTTCACATCCTTGCACTACAGGTCTTTATACGTCTGTGCAAGTATCTCTGTAGGATAACCTCCTAGAAGTAGAATTGCTCGGTCAAAGGGAATGTCCATTATAAATTTTGATGTTTTCCAAATTGACACCCAAAGCTGTGGTGCTAATTTATATTCCCACTGACAGCGACAGTTCTGCTTCCCTTCACAGTTGCCTAAGCTTTTAAAATATTGTCAATATTTATTATGCTATTTTTTTGTTGTTTGGCTGCACCACACGGCATGCGGGATCTTAGTTACCCGACCAGGGATGGAACCCACGCCCCCTGCAGTGGAAGCACAGAGCCTCAATGACTGGACCGTCAAGGAAGTCCCTTATTATGGTTTTAATTGCTGTTTTTCTTATGATGAGTGTCTTAGTCTGCTTGTTGGGCTGCTCTAACAAGTTACCATAGACTGGGTGGCTTAAACAAGAGAAATTTATTCCTCCACAGTTCTGGAGGTTGGGAAGTCTAAGATCAAGGTGCCAGCCAACATGGTTCCTGGTAAGAACCCTTTTCCTGGTTCTGTTTTCACAGGGCAGGGGGGTTGGGGGATGGGGCAAGGTGGGGAGAGAGTGAGTTGGAGGGAGGTTAGGAGGGAGGGAGGGAGAGTGTTTGAAGGCTGGAAATCTTTCCTGTCTCTTCATACGAGGCCACTAATCCAATCATGAGGGCTATACCCTTGTGACCTAATTACCTGCCAAAGGCTCTATCTCCAAATACCATCACAATGGGAAAGTTACAGCATATTAATTTTAGGGGGACACCAACATTCTGTCCATTGCAACAAGTGAGGTTGAACATCTTTTTATATATTTGAAAGCCGTATGTCTTCCCTACTCTGTAAACTGTCCATGTCCTGTTCTCATTTTTCTAATATTAGGTTGCTTTGGGAGACTTTTAAAAAACTTACTGAAGAATGAGAATTTGGTGACCAGGTGTGTAAGATGATATCCTGGGATATAAACACACCTGGATATGATGGACCATCACACTGTCTGATTGCTCAGGCCGAAGTAACACCATGCATGTTGATAAAGTGGTTTGACTTTTCTTTCCTAAACATTTTCATCAACAAATCTTAACAGAAATGCACAAAATTGGCCTGAGGTCAGTGGGTCAGCAATTGGGACCCCTTTTTGACAGATTGAGAAATGAGGGTCAGAGAGTTGAACCATGGTGGTCAAGGTAACACAACGGGGGGTGCCAAAGTCATCTACAGGCGTCTGCTCACAGAGCCTTCTGGATTCAGGTTTGGGCTCTGGAGCCACATAGACCTGGGCTTGAGCCACTCACTAACTGGAGAGCTTGGTGGTGTCACTGCACTCCTGAGCCTTGACTTGTAGTCTAAGGATAATAACAGTATCTTCTTTATGTGACTGTTCTGAAGACTATGTGAAATAATGTAGGTACATTTGTTATAACAGTGTCGGTGGGTTATAACATAGTGTCAGCCATGATACTATACTTTACAACATGCTGCTCCTGGGTTTTGCTTTAGCAGTTATTTGTGGTAGTTCCAAAGCTCAATTCGCATGTCTAACACTTCTTTCTTTTTATTACACTCCATCTTTCTGCTGTTTTCCCACTCTTCCTTTTTTTAAATCCAATCTACATGGCTCTTCCATGTTTGGGGGCCTATTAATGAAGTTATCTCCTCCCCACCTTTGCAGGGAGCACAGGCCTTGAGGGCTGGGAAAGAGCCTCCTTACACTGGCATTCCAACGGACTCCCATGCAGTGTGCTCAAGAAATGTTGGTTATTGACTGAATGGAGCCAGGAGGGAAGGTCTGCTCCCAACCAGCCCTAGTACAGTGTCTGGTAGTTTAAAAAATATATACTTATTCTGGCACAAAGCAAGAGATCAGGAAGCATTTATGCAAAGAATGAATGCATACACACAGTGCCTAGGAATAAGGGCTCGAAAGGCATTTCTGTATTCACAGTAAGCGCTCCCTGGGTGAGGCTTATAAACCTTAACTCAAGACCTTAGCTGCGCTGTGCCTGGGTGCAGGGGTTCGAATCCCACCACCTCCTCTTCCCAGCTGTGCAACCTCGGGCAAGTGACTTAATCTCTTTGTGCTTCAGTTGTCTCATCTGCAAAACGCGGAGGACGGAGTGAGACCTCGAGGAGACACCCCCGAAACACTTGGATCTTCTGCTTGGCCCACGGCGAGCCCTTGCCACCCAGCCGGCCGGGGCGGTCCGCGGCACAGGCAAGGGGCCGCGAGCCCTCCGCAGCCACCTCCACGGGCATTCCCAGGGCTCACAGTCGCGCCCAGCGGAGGTCTGTGCACCCGAGGGGGCGGGGCGCGGGGCCGCCGGCCCGGCAGCTGCCCGCGCGCCCGCCCCAGAGCCGCGCCGCCTGCACTTCTTTCTCTCCCTCTCCGTCTCGGTCTCCGTCTCCCTCCCTCTCTCGGCCGGAGAGTCCGGCCCCACTCGGCTCAGCAGCGCCGCCCGCGAGCCGCCGCGGCCGCCGCTCCGACCCCTCCCCCCCCCCCCCCGCCCCCCCCCCTTCCCCGCCGGCCCCCCCGCCGT